>NC_134903.1:22768019-22770519 GCF_041734735.1 Babylonia areolata
AAAGGGCGCTATGTACATTATCATTATGATCATCATCAGCTCACTCTTTCTTCCACTTACACTGCTGTATCAGAGTAAGCTGTTATGTGCTCACTCTGCCATATTGCTACATGTAAACGGAACTAGTTTTTCCCACTGCGAAGGAATGGACGATTATACGACGGACGTGTTTGCCTATAAAAAAAAACAGAAAAGAAAAAAGAAAGAAGATACACGCTTTATCTTTCGATGAATGAGTTTCCACTGAGGTTCAACGTTTGGGTCTCAACGTTGGATGCAAGGCGAGCATTGCCTCCATGACTTTGGTGAACATATCTATTATGCAAACCTACGTCGTGACTGCTTTTCTCTTTTTCTCCATTTTGTTGTGGTTGCTTTTTTGTTTGTTTGCATTGTTGATCATGTAATTGTTCACTCTAATTGTCGGTTTGACTAGTTGTAACGGGTCACATGGCCAGTACAATTCAAATTCTTTCCTTCTTGCGTTCTCTTTCTTTCTAGTGTGTGCTCTTCTCTGTTCAGTTTTTTTTTTTAGTCTCCCTCTGTCTCTGTCTGTATGTCTGCCTCTGTCTCTGTCTGTATGTCTGCCTCTGTCTCTGTCTGTATGTCTGCCTCTGTCTCTGTCTGTATGTCTCCCTCTGTCTCTGTATGTCTCCCTCTGTCTGTATGTCTCCCTCTGTCTCTGTTTGTCTGCCTCTGTCTCTGTATGTCTCCCTCTGTCTCTGTCTGTTTGTCTCCCTCTGTCTCTGTCTGTTTGTCTCCCTCTGTCTCTGTCTGTTTGTCTCCCTCTGTCTCTGTCTGTTTGTCTCCCTCTGTCTCTGTCTGTTTGTCTCCCTCTGTCTGTATGTCTCCCTCTGTCTCTGTCTATATGTCTCCCTCTGTCTCTGTCTGTTTGTCTCCCTCTGTCTCTGTCTGTATATCTCCCTCTGTCTCTGTCTATATGTCTCCCTCTGTCTCTGTCTGTATGTCTCCCTCTGTCTCTGTCTGTTTGTCTCCCTCTGTCTCTGTTTCTATGTCTCCCTCTGTCTCTGTATGTTTCCCTCTGTCTCTGTCTGTATGTCTCCGTCTGTATGTCTGCCTCTGTCTCTGTCTGTATGTTTCCCTCTGTCTCTGTATGTCTCCATCTGTCTCTGTTTCTGTCTCCGTCTGTATGTCTCCCTCTGTCTCTGTCTGTATGTTTCCCTCTGTCTCCGTCTGTTTCTGTCTCCGTCTGTATGTCTCCCTCTGTCTCTGTCTGTATGTCTCCCTCTGTCTCTGTATGTCTCCATCTGTCTCTGTTTCTGTCTCCGTCTGTATGTCTGCCTCTGTCTCTGTCTGTATGTTTCCCTCTGTCTGTTTCTGTCTCCGTCTGTATGTCTCCCTCTGTCTCTGTATGTCTCCATCTGTCTCTGTCTGTTTCTGTCTCCGTCTGTATGTCTCCCTCTGTCTCTGTCTGTTTCTGTCTCCGTCTGTATGTCTCCCTCTGTCTCTGTCTGTATGTTTCCCTCTGTCTCCGTCTGTTTCTGTCTCTGTCTGTATGTCTCCATCTGTCTCTGTCTGTATGTCTCCCTCTGTCTCTGTCTGTTTCTGTCTGTATGTCTTCCTCTGTCTCTGTCTGTATGTCTGCCTCTGTCTCTGTCTGTATGTCTGCCTCTGTCTCTATGTGTCCCTCTGTCTCTGTCTGTTTCTGTCTGTATGTCTGCCTCTCTGTATGTCTGCCTCTGTCTGTATGTTTCCCTCTGTCTCCGTCTGTTTCTGTCTCTGTCTGTTTGTCTCCCTCTGTCTCTGTCTGTATGTCTGCCTCTCTGTATGTCTGCCTCTGTCTGTATGTCTCCCTCTGTCTCTGTCTGTATGTCTCCCTCTGTCTCTGTCTGTATGTCTGCCTCTGTCTCTGTCTGTATGTCTGCCTCTGTCTCTGTCTCTATGTCTGTCTCTGTCTGTATGTCTCCCTCTGTCTCTGTCTGTATGTCTCCCTCTGTCTGTCTGTCTGTCTGCCTCTGTCTCTATGTCTCTGTCTGTATGTCTCCCTCTGTCTCTGTTTCTATGTCTCCCTCTGTCTCTGTCTGTATGTCTCCCTCTGTCTCTGTCTCTATGTCTGCCTCTGCATCTGTCTCTATGTCTGCCTCCCTTCTCTGTTGCAGAAAAGGGAATGCATTAAGGCATTCGGTAATTGGATCAAAAACACACAGGAAAAATATTTTTGATTGTTAATTAGTATATGGTTTACACTCGATTTAAGATAGTCAATAAAATGTATTGAACATCGAAGTCTAATTGATAAAATGTTTTAAACATAGAAGTCTAATCATGTTTCAAAACTAAAAACCGGAATACCATAACACTTGGAAGAATTGCTGTATCAAATTCCTTGATATAACCGAAGCTTGATCACGTTTGGATATTGAGCCCTTGAGTTGGTTTTTTTCTTCTTTTTTTTGTCACAAAATTTCCAAATTGTATGATCAGTTGATTTTGCCTTGGATTAAAAACATAACACAAATTTGAGCAGTTTTAAGCAGAA
>NC_134903.1:22773019-22793019 GCF_041734735.1 Babylonia areolata
ACAGCACGCCATTCATCAACCTCCAGTTCCGTGACAAAGACTGACTGCCCAAACAGCCCTTTACTGCACTCTATGACAACACGGGATGGCTGTGTACAATGGTCTATAGACTGCTGTCACGTTTTTTGACAGTAATGTTGTATATGGTTTATAGTTTGCGGTCAATGTTGGGGTAATAATTATTGTGTGCATGATCCGTGGTTTGACGTCACGTTTTTATGCAATCTTGAATAGTTGTTTATAGGTGGTTATCACATTTTGATATGATGTGAAGTTGTGGTGTATATAGCTTGCTGTGACATTGTGTTGTCATTTCTGTATTGTGTTTATTGTTCGTTGTCACTTTTAGACAATATGTTGTGTGAGTATGGTTTATATAGTTTGTTGTAAAATTTTCGGTGTTTCACCTGATTTGTAAATCGCTGTCACTTTTTTCACGCAGTGTCATATCCTCTATATCATTTAATATCACCTTTCGATATCATGTATATTGTAGATTACAGTTTGCTGTGTCAGTTTTCACAAAGTGTTGAATATGTTTGCCGTGTCAGTTTTCAGTGTTGAATATGTTTGCTGCGTCGGTTTTCACACAATTTCCCCGTTATATAATTGGCTGTGTCCGTTATCTCTCTCTCTCTCTCTCTCTCTCTCTCTCTCTCTCTCTCTCTCTATATATATATATATATATATATATATATATACAGAGAGAAAGAGAGAGAGGGAGAATACGTCACAGACAAGACGCTCTCCTGATGAAACCGTATGGGCGAAAATTTGAGAGTAAAAAAAAAGGAAGATAATTATTTTATTTCGGATTTATTTAACATTATATATATTGTGATGTGATGGACTCGGGGTAAGGGTTGGGTTGGAGTGGACTGAAGAATTAAGAGTAGTAGAAGATAGCAGGTTCCCGTGCAGGCAGGAGCATATGAAAACGGACGCCCTTTCAATTGTTTATTTACTACAGCTATTACAGGAAAACAGTGCAGCAATACGTAGCGAGGTGTCACTGTTGTGGGAACAACACTACACGGCAAGAGAGAAAAAGAGCAGGCGCTGGCCACGAGCTGGCTCGGGTGTGGAAGTGACCACTCATTACCCGCCCGGCCAATTTATACAGATTAGGCGAACTACAAAGACAATCACGTGGGCTGCAAACCAGATCGTCACTAATCTGAAGAAATCTGACGAGAACTGTGCTTGTTACAAGGTGTTCAGTGACAGATTTCTAAATGATCCCTGAACGGATTTGCATCGGATAAGTTGCAAAAGAAAGAGCTCAACGCCTACTTTATAATGAGTGTAAAATGAAGTGTTGATTATTTAAGATGAATTTATAATCTTAATTTAAGTCACCTGAACAGGGTCAGTTTTAACGAGCTCGTCGCTGAAAATTACAAACTGCGTTAAATCAGTTTAACGTAGGCGAACATAAATGGAATAGATTTAAAGATGGAATTAAGACGATTTGCCAGTATATAATACTAGTAGTTTACTGATCTGACAAAAGAGTTATTAATTAATTACGGTGGAACAGAAACACAAGTTTGCTCTCAGCCAATGACGTACCGCGACGCGACACTGGTCGAGCCGTGGTGGTCTGGCCAGGACAAAATGATAATAATAATAATAATGGATACTTATATAGCACACTATCCAGAAATCTGCTCTAGGTGCTTTACAAAAACGCTTTTGATAACATAAAACATTATATCTATGTTACATACACACACCAAAATGTGACCACACACACACACACACGCACGCGCGCGCGCGCGCGCGCACGCACACACACACACACACACACACTGCATACATACATTTTAACATACATGTGTATCTAACAGCTACCCTAACACATACGCACACATAGGCAGGCACAAACTTACATAGACACACGCACACACAATACACATTCATATACATGCATGTAGTTGTGGACCTGCCACAATTGAACTTATTGCTGAGGGAAAAGGTGAGTTTTGAGACGAGATTTAAAAGATGCGAGGGAATCAGAATGACGGAGGTTATCAGGGAGCTTGTTCCACGTCTTTGGCGATTGAAAAGAAAACGATCTGTGTCCATAGGTCTTACTTCTGACGTGAGGTATCCTGAGAAGTCGAGTATCAGAGGAAGAACGGAGCTGGCGAGACGGGGTATAGATATGGATGAGTTCAGAAAGATATTTGGGGCCAGATCCGTTGACTGCAGAAAAGGTCAGAGTGGATAGCTTATAGTCTATTCGATCAGAAACAGGCAACCAGTGGAGAGACTGAAGGAGAGGAGAAACATGGTCAAATTTAGAAGCTCTGCAAATGAGTCTGGCAGCGTTATTCTGAATTCTTTGGAGTCTGTCTAACAGGTATTTGGGAAGGCCGGCCAAAAGAGAGTTGCAGTAATCCAATCTTGAGAGAACCAGAGAGCATACAAGTGTCTTGGTTGCATCGGTTGAAAGATAGTGGCGGATAGAGCTGATTCTACGCAGTTCCAAATAGGCAACTTTACAGATATTCGAAATGTGCTGTTGGAAGGAAAGAGACTGGTCCAGGATTACACCAAGACTGCGAACAGAGGGAGAAAGTGAAACAGGTGTGCTATTGATCAGAACAGAGTCAGGAAAGGAAGGATGTTGACGAAACTTCTTTGGACAGGTTATCATAAATTCAGTCTTATCATCATTTAATTGCAGCTTGTTGAGAGTCATCCAGTCCTTTAGGCCAGCAATGCACTCCTGTGTTTGAGTCACCAGTGCATCAAATTCAGCTATGGAAGCCGACTGATAAAGTTGTGTGTCATCAGCAAAGCTCTCATGCGACATCGCATGATGACTGATGACATCCGACACAGGAGCCGCATACAGCACGAAAAGAACAGGACCTAGGACGGACCCTTGTGGGACACCACATTTCAAGGCAGATACTCTAGAGTATGTACCATTTACACACACTTTCTGTGTACGATCTGACAGGTAAGACGTGATCCATGCTAGTGCAGTGTCACGAATACCAAAGGAAGTTTTAAGTCTGTTCAAGAGGATAGAGTGGTCGATAGTGTCAAAAGCTGCTGACAAATCTAAGAGAGCGAGAAAAGATATCTTATCCTCATCAAATCCCGAAAGCAAATCATTCACTATTCTAAGAAGGGCTGTTTCGCAACTATGACCACGTCTATAAGCTGACTGGTGGGAATTAAGTAAACCATTCTGCTCCAGATGAGCTAAGAGCTGAGACAATATGATCTTTTCTAGCAGTTTTGATAAAAATGACAGATTAGAGACAGGTCGATAATTTTTCAAACAATTATGATCCAAAGATGGTTTCTTGATGAGTGGACGTACAACAGCAGATTTGAAGCTTTCAGGGAAACAACCAGACAGTAAGGAAGAATTGATGACATGAGTAATATGTAAGCGGGTGTAAGTGGAGTGACGTCACATATTCTGTGCAGGGGTTAGGACGGAAAACGTCGGCTGCTGTAGCCTGTGTGTAAGCAGTTTTGGAGCAAGCATAGCGCGCTTGGTCACAATATATATATATTCTGACAGAAAAGAACGGTTATGATTACGATGACAACCCCCTTTTCCTTCCCCTGTGAATTGAAGTACCGGTTCCCACCAATCTGGCCCAGACTAAGACTCTTCTGTCAACAGTGTAAACGTGTGACCCTGTCCTTGTATTACACTCGGCAAGGCTCAGGAACTTTATTGTGTCAGGGAAGTGACTGTGTTAAATGGGACACAGAGGAATGTGAAGTTTTGAAAGACACTGTGCATGAATATTGTAAAAAGCAAGATCTGCATGCCTTTCAGACTGCAATACTCTCGATACCCCTGACCTTCCTGACAGACAGTAATAACAGGTTAGATTTATCTCCCCCTGTGTGTACCCAGAAGGAAGTAGCTGCCCCCCCCCCCCCCCCCCCCTATTCCAGTACCTCCGCACCCAGCTTCAGAGCAGTTACAGAATGAAGTATTCTGCTAGCATTTATGAGTGACTTTTCTATGGTGTCTCCTGTAGTTCAGATAACCCCTTTTGACAAAGATAAGGGTCAGCATGAACAGACACAACCCCATCCAAATGGTGACGAAAGCCTGACTTCCTCTGTCAGTACCATTCACAGACGAATGGCAGTGAAATCAACTCCGAAACCATCCAAACAATTAAAACGTCATCGCAGACGAACGCTATGCCCCACAAACTATGTTGGCAAAACTATCTTTGAAAAACTCCAAAGTGTTGAAACAACCATTGAGGATCTGATAAACAGCCAAGCCGATAGTGAGATTCATTTTGTATCAAGTCTAGAAGACTCTAAAGTTTCCATTAAGAATGAACTCAAACACCACCTTGACCATAAGGTTGAGTCCTTACACTCTGCTCTTGACAGTCTAAAAACCATTATCTGTGACGTCAGTTCCGCAGTAACCAGCCCGTTAAAAGAAAATCATTATCTGTGACGTCAGTTCCGCAGTAACCAGCCCGTCAAAAGAAAATCATTCACTAAAAACAGCGTTGGACGCTTCATTCAGAAATCAATCAACTGAAGAAAAAACCTACCTCATCATGTAGTACTTCCACCCAGTGTGGTCTGTCTGACAGTAATGCTTCAGAAAAGCATTTTGACCAACAGACCCAAATCCTGTCAGTGTCTGATCACCGACGTTCTGGTCCATCAACAGCACAGTCCACAGTATCTGGTGATTCCTTGCCACAGAAAGATGCTAGTGATGAGGTTTGTCTTGAAAGCACACCTCAGTTTGTTTCGGCAGTTCATCAAATCAACACTGAAAATACAGCTGTACCAGTACAAAATCGGTTTGATGTTCTGTCCGAATCCAGCCAGCAACAACCTGTTGACAGCAGTCACAGAGTCCCACACTCTCCCAGAGTCAAAAGTACCCCAGATACCTCTACGCGTGATTCAACACACGATGGTAAAATACTGAATCAACAGATGTCCCCAGAGAAAGTACTGAGTGAAATAAACATCCCCGCCGATTCCTCCTCGTTACTGATAGGGGACTCTGTTATAAGATATGTGAACCCAAAGAGACTACAGACATACAATGACCCACTCTTCAAAATATGTATTCCTGGACTAACAGTCACTGATCTCACCCAGTGGTTAAAGTACTCAGAAAAGAAAGACCATATTCACACTGTTATTGTCCATGTTGGGGTAAATGATTGTCCAGCGGGACCAATCTCAACACAGAACTGGTGTGAACTCACTGACCTGTGTACCAGTTGTTTTCCCTCAGCATACATAGCATTAAGCTCCATTCTCCCTGCTAGAGGTCGAAATCAACTGAATAACGCCATAGCGCCATCAAACAGAAGTTTATATTCTGCCTGCACGAGCATGCAGGTGGACATGATTGATCACTACAGTGCCTTTGTAACTCAGAACGGGGCACCACGTCAGGCATTGTATAATGATGCCACTCACCCCAGTAGAAGAGGGACGGCCTGCCTTGCCGTCACCTTCAAGAGGGTTCTTCCACAGTCTGGGCGTGCAGACAGCAACAACCGCCCTGAAGACGTGGGCCCCTCACGTCCTTCCTCAGGTCACAGGGATGAAGGGAAAGCCCCGCACTTCAACAGTGGAGCAGCTTCCTCACGCTGCTCTCAGCACCCAGACTCTACAGACACAGGTTCTCCTCCCTTGTCATCCATTGCCCACTTCCCCCTCTGCCGTCCCGGAATGACCGGCGTGTCACCTTCAGTGAGGCACGTCCACTTCAGTGAGTCCAGCCCCAGGACCGTACACCTACAGACTGGATGGCGGATGATGTAGGGGAAGATGTACCTCTCCCCCAGGCCAGACGATCCCAGGCAAACACAAACCCCTACCCCCCACCCAATGGCTTTTCATCATTCCCACATGCCCCTCCTCCTTGCCCTCTCCCACGTAACATAACTCCTTATGTCCCACATCCCAGATTCCCAGACCCATTCCCTCCCCCCACCCCCTTCAGTACTCACATTAGAGGGTTCACACATAGTCAGTACCCAGGACCAGGTGACATGGACTTCACACCTACACCACAGGGCGGATCCATGTGCGACAACCACAACTGGCTCCCACACAGCCCTGTTGGCCAGTGTGCACAGCAGCTGGTCAACCTGGCGTCACAGCTGGTGTACGACCGAGACCGTCAACGACCGACGCCACCATGGTAGCCATGGAGCATCGGGCTGCTAATATATACTGACATGTTCTATACTTAAACCTTTCCATTTTCCCCAGAATTTTTTGCCTTTGTACAAAATAAACCGTTGTATACTGCATTTCTTGAATAAGTTTATTTAGAATAACTTGTAATCTTATAAGTGTTATTGTGTTTGTTCATGACATTCACCACTTGCATTTGCCCTGTGATTATATCAACATTGATTATGGAGAACTGCTCCAACACCCCCAAGTGGCTGACTAAAACTGGATTTAAAATAGGATACCTTAATATTTGTCATATGCTGAACAAGATATCAGACATCCCCCCCCCCCCAATCCTTTCTAATGCTGGTAATTGCTTTCATGTTTTTGCCTTTTCCGAATCACGATTATCTGATGTTGTTTCAGACAATGTGATATCTATTCCAGGATATCACCTCATCAGGCGTGATGCCACAGTTAAACTGGAAACAGGACAAGTAACTTATGTTCATCAGTCTGTAAATTACAAAAATTTAGTATTTTTGATAAATATAAAATTGAATGCATTTGGTTAGAGATTCGCTTAAAAGGGACCAAGCCAGTCCTTGTATGTTTTCTATACAGAAAGCCCGAAGAAAGGGTGAGTGGCTTGATCGCTTTGAGCACATGATGGAAGATGCAACTAACTATTCCACCGAAATTATTTTGCTGGGTGATTCTAACATTATTTGTTAAAACCACATGATAAATGAAAGGGAATCACTGAAAATAATGTATATTCTAACACAGTTAATACTCCAACAAGGAAGATACTTCTCTTTGAAACACTAATCGATCACATTTACGTAACCAATCCTAGTAATGTTGTAGAAACTTCTGTTCCTGTATTTGGCCTTAGTGATCACTTTCCAATATGTCTAACATAGTCGAAAGGTATAAAAATCCCCAGATGCAGTCACAGGTATATGTCATTCCGTAGTACAAAACTTTTGACACAGAAGGGTTTCTGTCTGATTTATGTATGGCTAGTTTTTTTCTGATGTTTACCAGTGTACCGACCCTGACAGTGCGCTTGCGACATGGAAAAAGTACTTTCTTTCCGTCTTCAACAAACATGTTTCCTTAAAGACTAAACGCGTTAGACAGGATGATAAGGCCCCGTGGTTGACAGAAGATATAAATATTGAAATAAAGGCTCGAGAACTATTATTAAAAACTACAGGAAAAGATGAGAAATTTAAGAAACAGAGAAATAAAGTAACATCCATGAAACGGGCTGCAAAAAAAAGAAAAAAAAAGTATTTTTGTGATTTAATAATATCTAAAAGAGATACAAAATCCATTTGGAAAGCTATCAACCAACTGTCTGGGAAAAAAAAGAGTTAAATTGACTCCTTCTGGGAATGAGATGTCAGCTGAAATTCTAAATATACACTTCACGACTGTCGCAGAAAGAACTGTCGGGGTTGGTAACACCGAGTCCAGTGACTTACAATTGCTCAAATGTTTTTGTAACACGAAAAGAATACATTCTAACTTTCAGCTAGCATACATTAGTGTACATGATGTTTTCAAAGAATTATGCTCATGAAAACAGTCCACATCCCGGGGTTTAGATGGTATCGATAGTAAAATTTTGAAGATAGCAGCACCTATCATCTCTGAACACATCACTTATATCTGTAACCTCTGAACTGAAAAACGCTCCTATCCACAGGCTTTTAAGTGCTAAAGTGTTACCTATCTTTGAATATGGTAATCCATGTGACCCCCCAAAGACAGCAGACGAACAGACCATAACACACACTACTCACCGATCTCCCCATGCGAGGCAGTGCCAGGTAATTCTGAAACAGACAGCAACAGGCTCACATCAACGACAAAAGGAGGAAGAAAGAGAGGAAAGAAGGAAGAAATAAAGGAAAGGAGAAAAGAATAAAAGGAAGGAAGAAAGAAAAGAAGGAAGAAAGAAAGAAAGAGAATAAATAAACAAACAAATAAATAAGAAAAGGGGGGAAGGAAAGAAGAAGAAAGAAAGACGAAAAGAAAGACACAAAGAAAAGAAAGAAGAAATAAAAAGAAAGAAAGACAGAGAGAAAAGAACGAGTAAAAGGAACCAGCCCCTGACGGTCCATGACCGAGAAGGAGTGACGGACAGACGGAAGAAATAATTCAGCGAAACGATTTCCCACCTCGCCTCCAGGTGAAAAATGAAATGAAAAAAAAACAACAAAAAAAACAAAAAAAAAAAAACGTTCAAACGTCGGTACATAAAATGTACATGACATGAATCATGTAAATTAACGAAGCTGTCATTTATGTCTCATATCCTTTTGCAGCCAGCGGGACAGTCATTTCATCCGTCAGTGCCTTTATGTTGAAACTACTGAAACTCTTATTTCTGCTTTTGTGCTGTCACGAATCGACTACTGTGATTCTCCTCTCATACGCTGTCCACATAATGTTCTTCAGCGAATTAAAAAAACTTCAAAACAATGCTGCCCGTCTGACTCTCAGGGACCCACGTACTGATCACATTTCTCCTCACTTCCGCACTCTACATTGGCTACCCATTGAAGCGAGAACTGAAAACAAAGTTGCGTGTCTCTGCTATTCTGCTTTCCACTCCGCTGGACCTACGTATCTTTCTGACCTTATCAGTGTTAACACTCCCTCAAGAAATCTCCGCTCTTCCTCGGACTGTTACCTTTTGAAACTTCCTCGCGTCAATACAAGAACGTTCTTTCTTCTTTGCTGCTCCTCACATCTGGAACAACCTTCCTCATCAAATCCTTGTATCTCATTCTGTTTCTGCTTTTCGCTCATCACTATAACCCCATCTTTTTAAAACCTATCTATAAGCACAGCTTTCTTGTTCTCCAACAACACCCACGTCAGCTCACTGTGAATGTATGAGGAGTTAGAAAGGGAGCGTGTGTGGGGTGAGGGGGGAAGGAGTTTGAGAAAGTGGTCATGAATGATTTATGCATTTGTAAAGCGCCCTGAGCTCTTGAGAGAGAAGGCGTAATATAAATGTACATTATCATATAATAATAATCATTATTATCATTATCATTATTAATCATTATTATTCATATCCAGTGTCAGGGGCCAGGCACATGAAGGCAGAACCCAGTCCTTTCCCCCCGCCACTGTAACCTTCCCCAACCACGTTCAAACACGATAACAAGCAGATCTAATTCGTCCTCTTTCATATGAACGTTGAAGAAATGAAAGAAAGCCATCCAAAGTGACTTTCAGTTATACAGCCCGTTCCCTCTCTTTGTGTGCCTCTGTCCGTCTCTCTCACTGTCTCTGTCTTGCACTCCTCTGTGTGTGTGTGTGTGCGTGTGTGTGTGTGCGTGTGTGTGTGTGTGAATCCTGCCGTCCCATACCTCTGCGTTCTTGCTTTCCAAGAATTTCCCTGTGCTCTAAACTCAGCGATGATCTTATTCTGTTATGTTGCCTGCACGCAGTAAACAAAGAATCTATCTCAAATTGTTATGCAGATGAATGCTAACGCCCGAGTTATTTGCACAATACATTTGGCAAATTATCATAGTAATAGATGTTCTCGTGGTTTGCCCCAGTGTAATCAGCACTTCTGTCCACAGGACAAACGGCGGAGTGTGCGGGGAACATGAAATAATTTATTTTTTGTCTCAGCTTTCTCAGTTTTAGACCTTTGTCTGAAGAGAGGTGGTCACACACACACACACACATATATATATATATATGATATACTACATGTACACACTCACACACACACACATATATATATATATATGAATATATATATATATATACACACACATATATATATATATTACATTACACACGCGCGCGCGCACACACACACACACACACACACACACGCCCGCATGAACGACGCACGCACACACATGTAAACACACACAGATGCGCGCGCTCAAAATAGAGAGAGAGAGAGAGAGTGTGTGTGTGTGTGTGTGTGTGTGTGTGTGTGTGTGTGTGTGTGTGTGTGTGTGTTAGCGTGTGGGTTCGTGAGAGAGAGACAGAGACAGAGAGAGAAAGCGTGGCAGAGAGAGAGAGAGAGAGAGAGAGAGAGAGAACGCGCATATGTATTCAATAAAGTCCGTGGCCCCTCATGAAGGGGATGCAGGGAACATTTGAGAACAACGTGGAACATAAAACATTTCACTACAAATCTAGCTATGCACATGCACACAAAAAGCACAACCAATAACATATCAAACTGCGGATTTTGAATGCCTTATACAGGTATATAGTGAACTATCTTACAATGGTTTCATCTGTTGATGACATTAGCAAGGATATCCGAAACAGAGATGGATGTCCATGATATTTCTATGGAATAAACTGATGCCTAAGGTCATTCAAGGAAGGGCAAGGTAACACGACATGAATTTCATTTTCTTCAGCACATCTGCACAAGGGACAAATAGTGTCGTGATCATTCAATTTTCTATAACGATAACGATGAAGAGAGATCGGAATTCCCAAATCTAAACATTGTCATAACATATTTCAAATTCCTATCCATCTTCATTGACAGATGAATCGGAACTGAATGCATATAAATGAACTGCTTATAAAACCCAAATCGATCGCTATCTCGAATGTGGTATGACTGTCTACAATCAATTAATCTAGTTCGCTATGTACGAATAAATCCATTTATATCCCCTACTCCCTGCTGTAACTATACATAACCAAATTCCATTTCATATAACTTAAATCTCACCTTTGACACCCAGTTTGTCTTACCCCTTACATCCAGATCGTACAACATATCATATGCTTTTCTTGGCAACCTAGAATCTTCCTTACATCTTGTCACAGAATTCGGATAGATCGGGTATCTTTTTGTCTCACCATAGATCAAACTGTTAGGCGTTTTCATACTTACCCCAAGAAACTTTTTCAACGCAAATAAATGCACGTCCTCACAAAAGACTGCAGCATTAGACAGACCCCAATTTTTAGCTCCGTGCTGAACGATAGGCTGTATCTGAGAATAAAATAGTTTTATAAACAACTCAAAAGAATAATTTTCTGATATTATCATTTTTTTTCACAATACTGAATAATGCGTGTTTAGCTCTATTTGATAATTCCTTACATGCAGATGTGAAACTTAACTTTCTCTAATTCCTAAATACCCACCTTTTTCTAAAAACAATTATATTACTTTTTAACATGTTTACTTTCAACTAAAGTGAAGTAGCAGCATGAAACAGACTGTCTAATTGTGTTTGTACACCACTAAGTTTCAAATATCAACGCAACATCATCTGCTAGGAGAATGATAAACAACTCTAAAATATCACCCGTAAACTGAACACCATATTTTCCGTTTCTAAGAATTTCAGAGATTAGTTCGTTAATGAAAATCGAAAACAAAATAGGGCTGCAAACATCACCTTGTTCCACCCCAGAAGTACACTGGATATAATCCGTCATCCTACCCCCAAACCTTACCCTAGCTTTCACACATGCATACATACTCATTATACATTTCAACAATTTTCCATGAACACCAGCTTTCAAAAGAATTGGCAAAAGAATATGGTCGAAGGCTCTCTCAAAATCTATAAAAGCCACATACAATTTACGATTTAGAGAATTGTTTTTGAGAGAGAGAGAGAGACAGAGACAGAGAGAGAGAGAGAGAGAGAGAGAGAGAGAGACAGACAGACAGACAGACAGACAGACAGACGACAGACAGACAGACAGACAGAATAATCTCAGAGTCAAAGAAAGGTAACAACATAATGAAACCTCACCCCGTCATAAATTCACAGGCAAAATCGAGTATTTTCCTCTTAAAGGGGTGTTTATTCGGGTACCTACAGTCTCAGTGACAGACAAGTAAACGAGACAAGACAGACAGACACACAGACAGACAGCGACAAGAATGGGACTACTCGACGTGTGCGTGAGTGTGCGTTTGGTTTCATGGTTGTTTTCGGGCAGAACGGAAAAGACTGGTATTGAGGTGGGTTTTTGAAGAATGGGAGAAAACACACACACACACACACACACACACACACACACAAAAGTACGTGTTCCACGGGCTTGCATGCCACAGGAGGGGAGTAAGGGGTGGTGGTGGTGGGGGGCGGAGGGGGAGTGGGGGGGACCCGATTTGTGCAGCAGGCTTCATTTCTCCCGGGCAGAATGACACCATTCACGCATCAGGCCAAATGACGATTTTATTCCCAAACGGCATGCCGGCCTTCAGGCTCATCCCTTTCTCACCTGGTCAGTTACAAAAACCACCGTTCACTTGTTGCCTGTTCATTTTTTTTCATTTTCTTTCCACCGTACTATTCAGTCACAGATTACGGTTCAAAAGCGTGACAGAATGACATTCTGAGTGCAAGTGTTGTTGTTGTTGTTGTTGTTGTTGTTGTTGTGTGTGTGTGTGTGTGTGTGTGTGTGTGTGTGTGTGTGTGTGTGTGTGCGTGCGTGCGTGCTCGCGCGCGTGTGAGTGTGTTAGTATCACTCTCTGTGTGTCTGTTATTGTGTGTGTGTGTGTGTGTGTGTGTGTGTGTGCGCGCGCGCACGCGCGCGCGCGAGTTTGCGTATGCATGTGTGTGCGCGCGCGTGTGTGCAAGATGCTGGTTTGTTGTTGGCTGGTAATGAGAACAGCCGTGAAAGTGGACATCGGTGCTGACAACAAAGCTGACTGAACGTGCAATGGAGACTGTACGTGAGGCTGAGCGGTGTGGGCTCCATGCACGGAGGATGGGGTGATGGCCCACGACAGGGATCAATACAGGGGGCGAGGGGGGAGAGGGGGGAGGGGGGTCTGGGTGGGGAGGAAGGGGGCCTGGGGGAGGGGGGGAGGGGACCTGCCATGAACTGTCGGGACCTTTAATACACAGATACTTGAAACTGGGTGAAGGTAAACATGGGACGATTTTGTTGTACCGGGTGGTTAAGTGGCAGACTGTGTGCACAGTGCACTGTAAATACTATGCCCTGCACGGTGCACTGTAAATACTATGCGATGTAGAGTGCAGTGTAAATACTATGCCATGTAGAGTGCAGTGTAAATACTATGCCATCTAGAGTGCACTGTAAATACTATGCCCTGCACGGTGCACTGTAAATACTATGCCCTGCACGGTGCACTGTAAATACTATGCCCTGCACGGTGCACTGTAAATACTATGCCATGTAGAGTGCACTGTAAATACTATGCCATGTAGAGTGCACTGTAAATACTATGCCCTGCACGGTGCACTGTAAATACTATGCCCTGCACGGTGCACTGTAAATACTATGCCATGTAGAGTGCACTGTAAATACTATGCCATGTAGAGTGCACTGTAAATACTATGCCATGCACGGTGCACTGTAAATACTATGCTATGCATATCTACAAATACACATACATACATATACATCTTCACTTACATATACGTACACACATATATACATACATGAAAATCACAGGTCAAAGAACCAAACCCTGGGGTACACCATGATCAAGGTGAACTGGCTTTGAACACAGGTTACTGACCAAGACTGACTGCGAACTATGAGAAAGGAAGGACTCAAACCACGAAACTGCGATTTCTTAAACTTTTAAGACCATAGAAAGACTGGAGGCGACCCAAAAGAATAGAGTGGTCAATAGTATCAAAGGCTGCAGACAGATCTAAAAGAGTTAGCGACACATCTCCATGGTATAGGGCTATCAGAATGTCGTTTGTTACTTTCAGCAAAGCTGTTTCGGTGCTGTGGAAGGGACGGTAGGCAGACTGAGTGGGGCATATGAGATTATTGGAATTTAGATAAAAGAGAAGATGTTGGAGAATGACTTTCTCAATGACTTCGGACAGAAAAGGTAAGTTTGAAACTGGTCTATAGTTTATAAGATTGTTTGGATCAAGGCTAGATTTTTTCAGAAGGGGTTTCACAATAGCAGCTTTAAAGAGAGATGGAAATGTTCCACTCTGTAGACTGTCATTTACAATATGAGTGATGGTGGTGAGTTCATCTAAACATCTAAAAGTAGAGGTGTCGGCAGAGGATCCAAAAAATAGGTTGTTGGTTTAGATTTTAATATCAGGTTTTTCAAATCGTAGTCAGATATTGGATGAAAGGCAAGACATGTTGAACTGGTGAGTGAATTCAGATCTGAAGAAAGGGAAGTATTATGTAGGTGAAAGTCAAGTTCAAAACAAATGGCTGATACCTTTTGGATGAGAAAAACAAAAACAAAAAAAACAAAACAAAAAAAAACAAAAAAAACACCTGACAGAAAACAACAGGCAGTTGGTTTGGTCGGTACGTGTTCGGCAAAGAACAAGAATTTCTGCGAGGCCAAAGTTGATTGCAGATACCAAACTGCTGTGAAGCGCTGTTACTGTCGGAAATCATAGAGGAGAAGTAATTCAAGTTCGCTTCTTGAACGATCTCCGATACAGCTCGCTTAACCGCCGCAAGGATCTTATCAACTGTCAAACCTGTCCTCTTGGTTGTCCTCTCCGCCCTACGGTGTGCACGTTTTGCGGCTGGAGGAACATCAGCAACCAGTCAGGACCATGAGGAGGACTTCCTTGGGCACACTTGGTCCCTGGACACTGGGGCGTGCTGTTCGATTAATGAACGTAGGGCAGCGTCAAGATCGTCAGCACTGTGTGTGTGTGTGTGTGTGTGTGTGTGTGTGTGTGTGTGTGTGTTCCATACTGGACGTCAGCATTAATTCAATGCTTTCAGGAACTGGAGCGCTAATTACCACTCAGCATTTCAACTTTAAATGGTTTCCAATATTTCCGCACAAAGTGAACTATGTGTACCTGTTTAACTTTAGATGGATTCCACTTAATTTACCATCAAATGTACCTTCTCTCAGCATTAAATGTTCTTCAATACCAATTAAATTATCTTAACGACTGCCGTATCGAATATTCCCCAGTAGGCCTATTTTTACGCTGCACACTTAATACACCACTGTGATTCATTACCCAGCGATCCAAAGCATTTCAGTGTCAAAGGCATCTCATTGTCGCGACATTACATGACAAAGTGCTGGACACGGGGTAAGGGGAAGTCACAGCTCTAGATGTAAGACACACTTTTCCGGTTATCTGGACAACGATAACTATGCTGCTATGTCTGCAATGACACAACACTGAATCTGACTTTCCCTGTTTTTGCTGTGATTCAGACGTCTATATGCCTACACATCTACCGGGGTCCAGTTTACGCCGCACATTCGTTCCTGGATCGACACCTACAGCCTGACTCAAGGAGAACGTTTTTGTTTTTTGTTTTGGGTGGGTGGGGGATGTCTTTTTCTTCTTCTTTTTTTTTTTTTTACTTTGCAAATGAGATTTTGCTTGCAAAATGTTTCAAGAGCGCACCTCCAGCACATTTATAGCACTCACTCGATCAGACCTCATATATCAAGAAGGAGGAGGCGGAGGAGGAACACTAAACACAAACTGATTGATAGACAACTTGTTTCTTCCGTTTCAAGCAGCATAGTGTCTGGAGTTTTCCGTGGATTCGTTAAAAACAAACCGTGTATAAAACAGCATTAGATATTCCGTCATGAATCTGACAGCATGAGCGCGCACTCGCGCGCTCTGTGTGTGTGTGTGTGTGTGTGCGTGTGCGTGACGCATTTCAATATTGCCAATGACGTTGAACAAAACATGACACGAGAGACCGGTTGGAAAAAAGGAGAGTTGTGACATCTGGGAGAACTGGACAAGTCATTATGGAATTAACCCCATCTTCTGATTTTTGACACTGCGTTTTTCTTCGGGCTTTGCAAATCTGTGACGTCAACGTTGATCGAAAATATAAACTGCGCCGACGGTTGATATATCGCTGCCGTGAACCACCATCACTAACGTGAACAAGACGGTAAACTGCACAAATCTGACGTCGAATCAGTTATGAATTAATTTAGAACTGGCACGCATTAGACCTTTTACGTCAACGCACTGTCTCAAGGCGTCATCCCTCACTGATAAAATGACGTCAGACTGTGGACCTTCCCGCCAGTGTTATCGCCTGGACAAGCAGTGTAGTGGGTCGTCAGGTGATGAAATAACGCTGGTTTTAGTGGGTCTTCACGCCTCCAACATTCCACTGAAACATGGCTTGGCTGCCGACAAGGAGTGCGTGTTGGTAACGCTGCGTATCACACGCGCTGTGTGTCAATATAATAACAATAATGATGATGCTGATGATAATAAATATATGTATATGTATATACACACCACACACACACACACACACACACACACACACACACACAAACACACACACACAAACACACACAATGGTATATATATATCCATCCATCAAACATGCAGGCTGGTCACCAACTAAGTAGACATACATGACGAATTACAGCAAGTCACTGCATCAAAAGTACGAGCTAAACAATGTCCTTAGTGAAGATCAGAAAACCATTTCAAACTTACAATACCAGTCGCGGGATCACAACGCCCAAACAATGCAAATCCCAACAACAACACCCCCAAATCAGCCCCCCTCCCCCTCCCTCCACACAACACCTCAACAACAACACCCCCAAATCAGCCCCCCTCCCCCTCCCTCCACACAACACCTCAACAACAACACCCCCAAATCAGCCCCCCTCCCCCTCCCTCCACACAACACCTCAACAACAACACCCCCAAATCAGCCCCACCCTCCCTCCCCCTCCCTCCACACAACACCCCAACAACAACACCCCCAAATCAGCCCCACCCTCCCTCCCTCCACACAACACCCCAACAACAACACCCCCAAATCAGCCCCACCCTCCCTCCCCCTCCCTCCACACAACACCTCAACAACAACACCCCCAAATCAGCCCCACCCTCCCTCCCCCTCCACACAACACCCCAACAACAACACCCCCAAATCAGCCCCACCCTCCCTCCCCCTCCCTCCACACAACACCTCAACAACAACACCCCCAAATCAGCCCCACCCTCTCTCCCTCCACACAACACCTCAACAACAACACCCCCAAATCAGCCCCACCCTCCCTCCATCCACACAACACCTCAACAACAACACCCCCAAATCAGCCCCACCCTCCCTCCATCCACACAACACCTCAACAACAACACCCCCAAATCAGCCCCACCCTCCCTCCCTCCACACAACACCCCAACAACAACACCCCCAAATCAGCCCCACCCTCCCTCCCTCCACACAACACCTCAACAACAACACCCCCAAATCAGCCCCACCCTCCCTCCTTCTCCACACAACACCTCAACAACAACACCCCCAAATCAGCCCCACCCACCCTCCCTCCACACAACACCCCAACAACAACACCCCCAAATCAGCCCCACCCTCCCTCCTTCTCCACACAACACCTCAACAACAACACCCCCAAATCAGCCCCACCCTCTCTCCCTCCACACAACACCTCAACAACAACACCCCCAAATCAGCCCCACCCTCCCTCCTTCTCCACACAACACCTCAACAACAACACCCCCAAATCAGCCCCACCCTCCCTCCTTCTCCACACAACACCTCAACAACAACACCCCCAAATCAGCCCCACCCTCCCTCCTTCTCCACACAACACCTCAACAACAACACCCCCAAATCAGCCCCACCCTCCCTCCTTCTCCACACAACACCTCAACAACAACACCCCCAAATCAGCCCCACCCTCCCTCCTTCTCCACACAACACCTCAACAACAACACCCCCAAATCAGCCCCACCCTCCCTCCTTCTCCACACAACACCTCAACAACAACACCCCCAAATCAGCCCCACCCTCCCTCCTTCTCCACACAACACCTCAACAACAACACCCCCAAATCAGCCCCACCCTCCCTCCTTCTCCACACAACACCTCAACAACAACACCCCCAAATCAGCCCCACCCTCCCTCCTTCTCCACACAACACCTCAACAACAACACCCCCAAATCAGCCCCACCCTCCCTCCTTCTCCACACAACACCTCAACAACAACACCCCCAAATCAGCCCCACCCTCCCTCCCCCTCCACACAACACCTCAACAACAACACCCCCAAATCAGCCCCACCCTCCCTCCTTCTCCACACAACACCTCAACAACAACACCCCCAAATCAGCCCCACCCTCCCTCCTCTCCACACAACACCTCAACAACAACACCCCCAAATCAGCCCCACCCTCCCTCCTTCTCCACACAACACCTCAACAACAACACCCCCAAATCAGCCCCACCCTCCCTCCTTCTCCACACAACACCCCAGCAACACACACATAAGACAGAAACAAGCACACCCCTACACTGTCGCAGGCACTGATCAATTGAAGGAAGCCTCAAACAGACGCGTCTTGATGTTGATTTTGAAGCTAGAAGTGGATTGAAAGTGTTTTTCAAATGGCAAAGATTTACACAGGACGGGGGTGGCAAATGCAAAGGATCACACACACAGCGACACTTGGTCAGCTGTGTGTCATCTGCAAATGCGAGGTGACTGATGGAATGTTCTCGGAAAATTTGGTCAAGTGACTGTGTGGAGAAAATACAAACAGGCCCCAGTACCGAACCCTGTGAAAAGACATACTTAAGACATGATGATGTTGACCCCGATCATGTCTTTTGCATTGTGCACCATACCATATCATTGTCCCTGGGGCATTACTTCTTGTTGGAAGGCGCTATGTTAATTTCCATCACACACACACACACACACGCGCGCGCGCGCGCGCGCGCGCGCACACACACACACATTATATAATGATTCATTTAATGAGAGTTCGTACACACACACACACACACACACACACACACACACTCACTGTGTTTGTGCGTGCGTGCGTGTGTGTGTGTGTGTGTGTGTGTGTGTGTGTGTGTGTGTGTGTGTGTGTGTGTGTGCTAACATTTTGATACGAACTCTCATTAAATGAATCATTATATAATTTGACAACAAATAGTCAGAAAAACCCAGTTTTTGAGACACAACCGACAGACCTAGAGGAGTTTGGTGAACAGATGTTCGGTGAGACATGGCAGTGATTCTTCACAGCTAGGTCAGAGGAACAAGAAGAGAGTGTGCAGTGGCGGGTATTCCCCCCCCCCCCCTCCACTCCCCTCCCGCACACACTTCTCCCCAAGTCGCATCTCACACAATATTCCTAGTAACCCTGTCATCTCATGACATATATTTGAAACGAAACTGATGGGCACTGCCTCGCTCAACACAAGACACGTGTGCTTCATCTGAACCTTCAGCACGATAGTTGTGCAGTAGATAGGTTCCGCTCCAGATCACGACATGCCGCTCCTGTCTGTGGACGGTCCTAGTTCGTGGTGTTCAGACAGGATCATCAAACCCGGCCAGGGAGGCAGGGCTGCAGAGGAACATCTGGAACGTTACATGTTTCTTCACACAATGGGAAGAGAAATTGAAAGGTTAAAGGCCCCATGGCTTGTTACGGCAATCGGGGCAGTGAACTGATTGTGTCCAGGACTCGGCACAGGAAGGCGGGACTCAATCATCTCCTGATCCTCCCCACCCCAGGTCAGGTACCCGTTCACACCTGAGAGGAGAGGAGTGAGGAAAATCGGAGTAAAGTGCCTTTGCCAAGGAGACAACACCATGCCGAAACAGGGCATCGAACCCTGGTCACTGGTGAACACTGGGTCACAAGTTCAGAACTTAACGGTACAGGGCGGCCTTGATGACGTCTGAACAGAACTTAACGGTAGGCCTACAGGGCGGCCTTGTGACGTGTGTACAGAGCTTAACGGTACAGGGCGGCCTAGTGACGTGTGTACAGAACTTAACGGTACAGGGCGGCCTTGTGACGTGTGTACAGAGCTTAACGGTGTAGGGCGG
>NC_134903.1:22800519-22823019 GCF_041734735.1 Babylonia areolata
GAAAAGGGGAAGACAGTGATGTGTTCTTTCGCTTCCTTCAATCCTTGTCGAAATGTTTAAAGCATCTGTAAGAAACTAGTTTATGACCATTCTCTGGGACACTGACTCCTTTTTTCGACCATGTAAAGCAAACTGGATAGTGATAACTACAACCATATACGAACGAGCATACTTCCGACGTATTATTTCTATCATCGCTATAAATGTGATCAATAATACAGTATGACCAACGTCAGTAATACAGTATGACCAACGTCAGTAATACAGTATGAACAACGTTAGTAATACGGTATGAACAACGTCATTAAGACCAACGTCGTATACAGTATGCGAGTAGTAATACAGTATGAACAACGTTAGTAATACAGTATGAACAACGTTAGTAATACAGTATGACCAACGTCAGTAACACAGTATAACCAACGTCAGTAATACAGTATGACCAACGTCAGTAATACAGTATGAACAACGTTAGTAATACAGTATGACCAACGTCAGTAACACAGTATAACCAACGTCAGTAATACAGTATGACCAACGTCAGTAACACAGTATAACCAACTTCAGTAATACGGTATGACCAACGTCATTAATACGGTATGACCAACTTTAGTAATACAGTATAACCAACTTCAGAAATACAGTATGACCAACGTCAGTAATAAAGTATGACCAAGTTCAGTAATACAGTATGACCAACGTAAGTAATGCAGTATGACCAAATTTAATAATACAGTATGACAAACTTCAGTAATAAGTATGAACAACGTCAGTAATACAGTATGACCAACGTCAGTAACACAGTATGAACAACGTCAGTAATACAGTATGACCAACTTCAGTAATACAGTATGAACAACGTCAGTAATACAGTATGACCAACTTCAGTAATACAGTATGACCAACTTCAGTAATACAGTATGAACAACTTCAGTAATACAGTATGACCAACGTCAGTAATACAGTATGAACAACTTCAGTAATACAGTATGACCAACGTCAGTAATACAGTATGAACAACTTCAGTAATACAGTATGATGAACGTCAGTAATACAGTATGACCAACGTCAGTAACACAGTATGAACAAAGTCAGTAATGCAGTGTGACCAACGTCAGTAACACAGTATCACCAACGTCAGTAATACAATATGACCAACGTCAGTGTGTGTGTGTGTGTGTGTGTGTGTGTGTGTGTGTGTGTGTGTGTGTGTGTGTGTGTGTGTGTGTGTACTGTGTATTTTGTATTAGCTTTAAAATACTGCTAAATATCTGGGTTTTCATTATATATGTCTATGTTCTAGTTTTATATGGTATTGACTTGTGCGTACTTATCGCATGTGTGTGGCTGTGAATATTGTATGTGATACTTACATTAACTTAGCAGTTAAACATGTAATATCTCTGATGTATACATTTACCTTGATATTGAATGACTGTGATCAGTGGGTGTTCATGAATGTGAGGTCCCGCATTAACTTGGCATTTGAGCATTCTATGCCTGTGGTGTGTTCAAACCGCGCGTTGTTTGTGTCGCGCACACCACGCGTGAATCTCTTGTTGGGATAACAAAGTATTCTGTATCTGTGTATGAACTACACCAAGGTATCAACAACTTTGATAATACAGGTGAGAACAAATGTAATTATACACGTATTAACAACTTTAGTAATACAGACATAAAAGACTTTAGTAATGCAGATAGTTATGAAGAACTTCAGTGATGGTGGTTTACAGAAGTTTACTGATACGGGTATTAACAATTTCAGTATTTACGAACATGTTCAATAATACAGGTACTGATGAACTTCAGTAATACAGGTATGAAGAACTTTAATATCAGAGGTATTAACAACTGTAGTAAATCAGGTCTGAACAATTTTAGTGATACAGGTAGGAACATTTTCAGTAATACATGTATGAACTTCAGTAATACAGGTAGAACCAATTTCACGAATACCGCTTCGAAATAACGGTTTAAACAACTTCAGTAACACAGGTGAAACCTTTGAAATGCAGGTCAATGCATTCAGCCCACAGCCCTCCCCCACCTCCCACCTTGTCCTTGCACCCCTCCCTTGATATTTCTCTAATAACCGTCCTCCCGCTGCCCCCTCCCCCGACACCACTCCCCCCATGTCAGATAAACGCATGAACTGCCTACCCTCCATCGCCACCTCTCTCCCCACACCCACACCCTGACCCGCCCCCCTCCCTGTGTCCACGTGCTCCATGAAATATGAACCATGGCCCCAGTCACAAACACACCGTTGTCAGTTTCACGACGGTGGCAAGCCATTCATTTCAACAACGGATTGCACAGGCTGCGTTTTCCATACACCGGCAGACGCACGTGCGCGCTTGCACACACACACACACACACACACACACACACACACACGCACGCACACACACACACACACACACACACACACACACACACACACACACACACACACACACACACACACACACACACACACACACACACACATTTTACCCTTTCACAGACAGTCCCGAGGCATTGTGCACATCACATCGATTGTCAAAGTGAGCCTTAAAAACATGACCCACACATACATCGTTCCGCGTGCTGATACGGTCTGCACGCTTCCCCACACCCATCCTTTGTCCACACTGACAAAGAGAGAGCGAGAGAAAAGGGGAGGGGGAAATATAGAGGGGTTGGAGAATGGGGATGGGGGCGGAGATAGGGGAAAGAGGAGAGAGAGAGAGCGGGGGCGTGGGGGTGGGTGGTGGGTGGGGGGGAGATATAGAAGGGTTGTACCCCCTGGCGGCCCTTGATAGAACCACGTCCACATGGCACCTCCGCTCTCACAGCCAGACACAGGAAACACTACACGCTGCCAACGACAACCCTGAAGGTGGAACTGTCCGTTGAACCTGTCTCGAGGGCACCACAGAGGAGAGGGGGTTGGGGTAGGGGATCGGGGAGGGGATTCATGTGGACAGACCCCACAGTGGACACCACACACTGAGCCACACTGTAGCAGACCCCACAGTGGACACCACACACTCAGCCACACTGTAGCAGACCCCACAGTGCACACCACACACTCAGCCACACTGTAGCAGACCCCACAGTGGACACCACACACTGAGCCACACTGTAGCAGACCCCACAGTGGACACCACACACTGAGCCACACTGTAGCAGACCCCACAGTGGACACCACACACCCAGCCACACTGTAGCAGACCCCACAGTGCACACCACACACTGAGCCACACTGTAGCAGACCCCACAGTGGACACCACACACTGAGCCACACTGTAGCAGACCCCACAGTGGACACCACACACCCAGCCACACTGTAGCAGACCCCACAGTGGACACCCCACACTCAGCCACACTGTAGCAGACCCCACAGTGGACACCACACACTGAGCCACACTGTAGCAGACCCCACAGTGGACACCACACACCCAGCCACACTGTAGCAGACCCCACAGTGGACCACACACCCAGCCACACTGTAGCAGACCCCACAGTGGACACCACACACTCAGCCACACTGTAGCAGACCCCACAGTGGACACCACACACTCAGCCACACTGTAGCAGACCCCACAGTGGACACCACACACTCAGCCACACTGTAGCAGACCCCACAGTGGACACCACACACTCAGCCACACTGTAGCAGACCCCACAGTGGACACCACACACTCAGCCACACTGTAGCAGACCCCACAGTGGACACCACACACTCAGCCACACTGTAGCAGACCCCACAGTGGACACCACACACTCAGCCACACTGTAGCAGACCCCACAGTGGACACCACACACTGAGCCACACTGTAGCAGACGCTGCGCAGATAGACACGGGATACTTGACGATGGAGAAACAACAATGTGTCCTGGCGGGAAATCTGATGAAAGGAAAAGAAATAGAAATCAAACAAAAACTGAACTAACCAGAACTAGAAAGAATACAGGATTGACTTCAAAGAAGTCGCATATAACAAAGACAATAAAGACGATATAAATGTAAATGCAATGTAATGTAAATGTTATGTAATGTCTAGACAGAAAAATCACAAACGCAGAGTCACAAAAACACCAACACTTCCCAGTGGATGACTGCAGAAACAGTGTGACTGTGAATGACCAAGCAGGACTTTCTGGTTAATGCCCAGTCACACGTACTGCTGCTTGGAGAGACCCAGAAGAGGCCTTCATTAACCAGGAAGAGTGAGAAGACTGCAAGGCAGGGAGAAGGCACACCTTACACAACTCCAACAACTCAGGCCCATCATCACACACCCCACATCACACACCCCACATCACGTATCACACATCCCACATCACACACCCCACATCACACACCCCACATCACACATCACACACCCCACATCACACATCACACACCCCACATCACAAGTCACACACAACACATCACACCCCCCGCGCCACACATCACACATCACACACCCCACACCCCACACCACACACCACACACCCCACATCACTCACCCCACATCAAACACCACACACCACACACCACACATCACACACCACACACCCCACATCAAACACCACACATCACACACCACACCCCCCACACCACACACCACACATCACACACCACACACCACACACCCCACACCACACATCACACACCACACACCCCACATCACTCACCCCACATCAAACACCACACACCACACACCACACATCACACACCACACACCCCACATCAAACACCACACATCACACACCACACACCCCACACCACACATCACACACCACACACCCCACATCACTCACCCCGCATCACACACCACACATCAAGTGAGACCCGCACACCCACACACCCACAGACAGGTGGACAGCAGTGTGTCAGCACCCCATACCGCAGGTCACAGTGTTCCCACACCTCTCTGTGCACTGTACGTCATTCCCACACCTCTCTGTGCACTGTACGTCATTCCCACACCTCCCTGTGCACTGTACGTCATTCCCACACCTCTCTGTGCACTGTACGTCATTCCCACACCTCTCTGTGCACTGTACGTCATTCCCACACCTCCCTGTGCACTGTACGTCATTCCCACACCTCTCTGTGCACTGTACGTCATTCCCACACCTCCCTGTGCACTGTACGTCATTCCCACACGTCACAAAAAAAGTCCTAACGGCAGATTCGAACCTCGTGTGTTCGGGTGAGAAGAAACTGTCTTACCCATTACACTATCGGGGCTCCTTAACTGACTTGCAAAAATATAACATTTAAACATGCTTTTTTATAGGGTGATAAATCGATTGCGGTATTCGCAGTGAGAACGCTGTTTAAATCATATTATTCTGGTGTATCTTGGGCATTCAAAAAATCTTTAAGGGCAATTAAAAATTCTTTTTAAGTCCGTGGTAAAGGAGACGTGGCTATCGCCGCAATACACAGCAACATTTAGCCGTCTTCTCTGGATCTAGATAGATGAACAAGTTTCAGTTAGTTACACCCGGTTGACACGGTTGATTCAATTTTTCTTTTATGCTCATTCTAGTTTTATAGTTTTAAAGTTGATATGAAAACTGAGTATTTTGTTAAACTAATAACATGTAGAGCCAAGTACAAGTACTTCTAAACGTCGTATGAAGTGAACAGGACTTCATTTTGAGAAAAGTCAAGACTGGAAAATTTTGCGTTTCATCAATTCAGTGGTATTAACTCGCATGGTTTATTATTTTTAACTGTGAATTCCGACTGATTCTGTGGATATTTTTATGGCAGTTTGGGGCATAATCCAGTAAGTGATGAGGCGTTCACAAATCTTTCTCTGAATAAATATTTAACGGTCTTCTTCTCCAACTTTCCATCACATGTTATCGGGTATTGTCGATTAAATATAGGATTGAACGGGCAGGTCAACAACTTGAAACAAAAATGGCGTCGTTCGCGTTTGCGAAGAATATGAGCACGCGCTTTGAATATGTATAAATATGTGTACGCAATTGATTTTTGCCCATGACCTTCAGGGCTCAGCCAATAGATCTATAAAGTCCACTCGTCGTATTGATTTTATTATTTTCCGAAAAAGACCACTTGGGCGAATGAACATAGTGAAAGCCCTGTACACTGAGAGTAAAACACACAAGCTTTTTGTATAATTTCAAAATGTAATGTTTAAGATGAGAAAGATCAGTTTAATGCAAATTAACCCCCCTAGCATTAATTACAGATTAATTTCCCTTTTTTACTATCCGCACCAAAGACATGCAAAATAAATATAACTTCCATGCTTAACAAAAGAAGTTCCTGTTTGAACAAAAAATGATGAAAATGACTGCTCTTGTTATTGTGTCAGAATATCAGATCAAAGTCCCAAGTTTAGAGAATTAAAAAAAATATAAATATAACAGTAAATTCAGTTTGCATATAATTTGGCTTCTTTTATTATTTTTTTTGTGCCCATCCCAGAGGTGCAATATTGTTTTGAACAAGATGACTGGAAAGAACTGAATTTTTCCTATTTTTATGCCAAATTTGGTGTCAACTTACAAAGCATTTGCAGAGAAAATGGCAATATTAAAGTTTACCACGACACACAGACACACACACACAGACACACACACACACACACACACACACACACACACACACACACACACACACAGACAACCGAACACCGGGTTAAAACATAGACTCACTTTGTTTACACAAGTGAGTCAAAAAGAGGAAAGAAACCATCTACAGATTCACACAAAAGGAGAGAGAGAGGGGGAGAGAGACAGACAGACAGACAGAGACACAGAGAGAGAGAGAGAGAGAGAGAGAGAGGAGAGAGGGAGGGAGGAAGAGGGAGAGAGACAGAGAGAGAGAGAGAGAGACACAGGATTGTACTGTATTGTAAGATATTGTCATAAAGAAAAGGGAAGGTAATCTGGGAACAATCGCCTTTAAGAGGGATAAAGAATTCAGTACGAACTTAAAACAAAGCAGACAGAGGCAGCCATCAGCCAGAGACAGACAGACAGACAGACAGACAGACAGACAGACAGACAGACAGACGCGCAGACAGACAGAGAGACAGACAACAGACAGACAGAGAGACAGACAAACAGACAGACGGGAAAAGACATGTAGGCAGACAGACAGACAGCTAACAGAACGGAGGTGTTCCCGCTTTGCCATAAAACACCGGACGAGGGACCAGAGTATTGCGTGATTCCGGTCTTTAGACACTTCCCTTCAGGTGACGGTGGCAACAAAGCCACGATTACATCCCATAATATGCACCATCAGCCAGCAGGCTGAGGGGTGAGGCGGGCAAGGGGTGGAGGCGGCACTGCTTCCTCCCATCAAAGGCAGAACAGAAGCCCTCAGTGCCGAGTAAATAGTTTGATGAGGTGCTGTTTAAGTTCAGTCGCACCACCCACTGAACATAAAACAGGACTGCCTGGTTCAAGAGAAGTTGCAAATTCCTGGTCGTCCATAAAAGTGCATTATCCTTACCTCCTTTCGTCCCATCCCCTGCCCCCCCCCCCCCCCCCCCCCCCCACACACACACCCACACACACACACACACACACACACACTTTTTTTCTCTCTTTTTTTCTTCTTCTTTTTTTTCGCTTTTTTTTTCCTTCTTCATCTTCTTCGTGACTATATTTCTGTCATTACCCGCTATGCTCATCGATCTTTGGTGTTAACGAAGAAGATCACTTTGTGAGTCGTGAGAGAGAGAGAGAGACAGAGACAGAGACAGAGACACAGAGACAGAGAGAGAGAGAGAGAGTGTGTGTGTATGTGTGTGAGTGTGCGCGCGCGCGTGCATGTGTGTGACATGCGGACGGGTGAGTGAACACACACACGGAAAATGGGACAAAGAAAGCGAAAATGAGGAAGTGAGACCCACACACCCACAGACAGGTGGACAGCAGTGTGTCAGCACTCCATACCGCAGGTCACAGTGTTCCCACACCTCTATGTGCACTGTACGTCATTCCCACACCTCTCTGTGCACTGTACGTCATTCCCACACCTCTCTGTGCACTGTACGTCATTCCCACACCTCCCTGTGCACTGTACGTCATTCCCACACCTCTCTATGCACTGTACGTCATTCCCACACCTCTCTGTGCACTGTACGTCATTCCCACACCTCTCTGTGCACTGTACGTCATTCCCACACCTCTCTATGCACTGCACGTCATTCCCACAACTCCCTGTGCACTGTACGTCATTCCCACATCTCTCTATGCATTGTACGTCATTCCCACACCTCCCTATGCACTGTACGTCATTCCCACACCTCTCTATGCACAGTACGTCATTCCCACACCTCCCTGTGCACTATACGTCATTCCCACACCTCCCTGTGCACTGTACGTCATTCCCACACCTCCCTGTGCACTGTACGTCATTCCCACATCTCTCTATGCATTGTACGTCATTCCCACACCTCCCTATGCACTGTACGTCATTCCCACACCTCTCTATGCACAGTACGTCATTCCCACACCTCCCTATGCATTGTACGTCATTCCCACACCTCCCTATGCACTGTACGTCATTCCCACACCTCTCTATCCATTGTATGTCAGTGGATTTGGTATTTTAATTAAACCCCTTTTCATTTAAAGATTACTTTGGACATTTTTCTTTGCAGCGTAATGCAAGTTTATGCCGTTATCGACGTCCATTTCAATGACAAAACAACAGGATTCCTGGTCTATAATTTCAAATGGGCTTTTGCCACAAATGTATAGACGAAGCCTGCATTGTTTTTTCCATGAAATACGAGCAGGACTCACGCCGCGGGGAGGACGACAGCTGAGTGACGGATCCTGGTCCACCCGTTTTGTTCCAGACCACAGCCGTTACGGCCACAGAGAGGAACGGCTTCCAAGCAGACCTTTCTGATGGCTTTGTTTCTGCAGCACACGACACCCCCCCCCCCCCCCCCCCCCGCCCCACCACCACCACCACTACCTCCGCCCCCTCTTCTCAAGCCTTTTTAACCCCTTCCCCCACTTATTCCATTAATTTTCTTCACCCCACTCCCACCACTTTCCTGTTCAATCCCTCCCCCCTCCCCAACCCCCACGGGTCAGACCATGACGACACCTCCCACCTCCAGACCATGACATCATTCCCCCACCCCCACCCTCAGACTATGACGTCATTTCCCCCCACCCAATCCTCAGACCATGACGTCATTTCCCCCAGACCATGACGTCAATTCCCCCACCCCACCCCAGACATCGACGTCACTTTTCTCCACCCCACCCCCAAACCATGACGTCACTTCCCCTACCCCCCCCCCCCGAAAAGGACGACAATACGCACGCACGCGCGCGCGCGCGCACACACACACACACACACACACAGAGGGAGAGAGGGGTTTTGAGAAAGAGTGGTCATGAATGATTTATGCAATTTGTAATATTTTCTTTCATGTAAAGCGTACTGAGCTCTCAGAGAGAAAGGGCGCTATATAAATGTACATTATTATTATTATTATTAGAATGGAAAAACGTAAAATATAGAAACACACAATCAGCCAGCAAGCCAGACAGACAGACAGGCAGAGACAGAGAGAGACAGACACAGCATTATTTAAAAATTTGAAAATGTTTCAAATCATTTGAGAAAGACAGAGAGAAAAACAGACAGACAGAGACACACAGACAGACAGACAGACGAACAGACAGAGAACGATATAGAGAGCGAGAGAGAGAGATGTATAGAGAGATGAACAGAGAGAGCGTCATAGAGAGACAGAGTGAGGCAGAGCATTGTCTGACATCTGGGAAGACAGAGACAGAGAAACTGAGAAACTGCGACGGAGACACGGAGACAATCTTTCCAAACATCGGAATTTATCATCTTTATCAGCTGAGAATGTTTCAAAACGTGTGGAACTTTGTCCTGCCACCTGAGCGGAGGAATCTGCAGATGCAGCTCAGGTTGAGCTGTTGGCGTGTCTGCTGTAGACAGTCCAGGTCTCGCTGGCGTAAAGGAGGGTGGTAAGGACCACTGCACAGTAGACCTTCAGCTTGGTGGTAGAGCTGAGTTGTCTCCGCTCCCAGATGTTCTCACGGAGTCTCCCAAAGGCGGCGCTGACTTAAGCAATCCTGTTTTTGACGCTAGCTTCTATCTTCACACACACAAACACACACACACCACCACCCCCACTCACCCACAGACATATTCGTAATGTCCTTCACGTGCCACACCCGCTCACATCATGCTCACTTTCAGACAACATCAGAGAGGTTGACAGTGACCTAGTTGGCATCCAGTGCAGGGGAGCATGTCTATGTTTCCTCAGGTCTAAGTTCCCCCAGCTCTATGTTCCCCCACAGCTGACCAAGGCTGACCACAGTTCAAGAGTGCTCAGACTGCATTATGTTGTCGCATTTGTACATTATGTCTTTGAAGATGTTTGACCGCTGTATGACCACTACTGACCACTATCAGAGTTCAGCTTGCATCACATTGTATGCAATATTGCAACGTTTTAGCAGGATTTCACTATACTGTGGGCCATTACTGACCAGTACTTGCCACTGCTGACCACTACGTCAAATTCTTCAGATGGCGTTGTTTTGTCACATTTGTGCATTATCAAGACGTCCTGGTTTTTTGTTTTGGATTTTATTAACTGCAAACTGACCACTGCTGGTCACTGACGACCACTACCCAGTGACCACCGCTTACCACTACTGACCACTACAGTCCACTGACTACTACTGACCACTGCTGACCGCTATCCACTACTGCCCACCACTGACTACTGCTGATCACCGCTAACCATTGACCACTGCTGGCCACCATATACTGACCACTAACCATTATTGACCACTGACCACCTGTGACATCCATTGACCACTGATGACCACTGACTATTGCTGACCACCACTGACCACTGTTGAGCAACACTGACCACTACTGACAGCTGACCACCATTGACCACCACTGATATCAGCACTACTGATCCCTTTCAACCGCTAACCGGCCAGAACCAACCACTGACCACTATATACTGACCACTTATGACTATTGACCTCTGACCACTACTGACCACTGCTGACCGCTTCTGACCACTAACCAGTTCTGACCACTGACCACTGCTGACCCCCACTGACCACTGACTTCTGCTAACCACTGACATCACTGTCCACTAATAACCACCGTTGCCTATTACTGTCCACTGCTGACCGCTGACTACTGCTGACCATCGCTGACCACAATCACAGAGCACTATTGACCACCACTGACCACTATATATGGACCACTAATGACCACCATTGACCACCATTAACTGCGGACAACTACTGATTACTACTGACCACTGCAGATCACAGACCACTGTTGACGACCATTGACCACTACATACTACTGACTACCAGTGAGCATGACTGACCACTACTGACCGCCACAGACCACCACTGTCCACCACTGACTGGTGGCCACCACCGACCACTATGGACCACTGACCACCACTGAGCACCGCTGACCACTAGTGACTGCTGACCATTGACTATTGCTGACCACTGCTGAGAAGCACCCAAAAGTGTATGCATGATTAAACAAACATATGTTTAGGGGAATATATACTTGCGGGATATACAGACCTGGTGGAACATTGACCTGGAGTAATATAGACCTGGGTGAACATAGACCTACCAAAAACGTTTTTTGGGATTATCCACCTAGGGGAATATAGACTGAGAGAACAAAGACCTGGAGGAACAAAGACCCAGAAAACGTAAATTTAGGGGAACATAGACCCGTGGGAACATAGACCTGGGGGAATATAGTCATGTAAGAACTTGTAGCTGGCTGAAGGAAAATTCTGGGGAACATAGACCTAGGGGAACATAAAGCTGACCCCCCAAATCATCTGCAAAATATACCGCTAAACCATCATTTCATGGAGCGCGCGCGTATGTGTGTGAGTGTGTGTGTGTGTGTGTGTGTGTGTGTGTGTGTGTGTGTGTGTGTGTGTGTGTGTGTGTGTGTGTGTGAATCAGAATCAGAATCAGAATCAGAATCAGATGTCATGAAAACCGTGAATGAAAGGTTTATAGACACAACAATAAAGGGAGTGTGTGTGTGTGTGTGTGTGTGTGTGTGTGTGTGTGTGTGTGTGTGTGTGTGTGTGTGTGTGTGTGTGTTCTCTGTCTCTGTTCTTGCTCTGTGATTTTTTAGTGGAGATACCTTTCTTCAATACCTTCTTTTTCTTTCTTGTTTCTCTTCTCAGTTTCTTCTTTCTTCCCTGTTCATTATCTTTAAAAAATATCGTTTAAAGTTTTATTCATCCTTTCACTCCAGTTGCTTATGGAGGACTGCTATCAAATGATACTTTTACGCCCAAAAGAAGACATTCAAATACTCAACACTATAACTTAATAAGAAAACGCAAATATGTTTCAAATAACAATTAGCATTTGAATGTGCAAATTTGATAAACGTACTTATAGCTAACAAATTCCATCTGCTTCTTATGAACAAAAAACAAACAAGCAAACAAAAAACAAAAAATGAAAACCGACTTCGGCCATCGGAGACAAATTTTTTTTCATGCACACGCTTGTCTCGGAAGTCATTATACTTTGTGCATTCCATTATAAGATAGAACTCATCCCCAGTCACAGCCATATTACAAACCTTGCAAACTCTCGTGGTGTGCCACTACGTTCCCCTCTTTCTATTTCCAACTCAAGATTACTAAGCATAATTCATCAAAAGCAGTCACTGTACATCAGAACGACTGAACATCTCTAGGAACGAACTTCATGTTCAAAGATAATATCAATTAACCCTTTCGCTGCCAGGAAAATAAGATTTAAGTGAAATCTATTTGCCAGGGTTTTTTCACAAAAAACGGGTATAAATTTTCAAAAAATTCTGTGCTCTTTGTTATTGGAGAAAGACCCATAAAAGTATATATTTTCTGAAAGGGAAATGAATAAAGAATACAAAACACATGATGTTTTCCCATTTTATGCATTTTAAGTGACATGCTGTTGTTTTGAAATCAGTGTTTTGTTTTTTGTCACATTTTCAACTTGTTCATTACAAACATTAGTCTGGTAATTTGCACAAAAATATCATTTTCTGGACAAATGGATATCTGCACACACAAAATCATACTAGAACAACCACAATATAAAAAAACTGACAAAAGAAATAGATGCATTGTGACTTCTGCAAGTGATAATATGGATGTGAGGCCACGCCCCCTCAGTCTCCACCCCCCTCCTCTTCACCCCTCTCACACCGTCACTTCATCAGACCGCGTTGGCTGAGTGCCAAGAAAATAGCTCATACGGTGCCCTGCTAAAAATTCGTCTGCTAGAGTTGAACAGCCTGCATCACTCACTGATAGTTGTATCTTGGCCACTCTCTTGATTGCTCCCTTTATTTTCTATCAAATCGTCCTATAAATGTTCACCACTGTCTTCTCCTTCGAATTTTTGCTCCAATTCTTTCTGAGCATTAGCTAAAGAAAGTAATCTTGGTTGATTTAGTTCGCCACGAGTGCATGTCTTGAGCACGGAGTCAGTCCGACATTTTGTTGAGCGAGCGAGGAGAGGAGCCAGGCAAAGACTGCGGCCAGTAACCCAACCAAAACGTTCAAATAAAGGACTGCCTTATGACGCAGATGGTGTTTCTAGCTATGAATAGAATCCAGAAAGATTCCCCAAGCTAAAGCTACCAGCATTTTTGTCAACGAACTGAATGCAAAGCAGGGAAAAGTCAGAATATTTCGATGACGAGTTATCTCGTCATGCAGGCAGCGAAGCATACATGCTTGCCATGACGAGTTATCTCGTCATGCAGGCAGCCTAGGGGTTAAAACAGGTGTTCAATATCGAAAATTTTAATTGCAAATAAAACAATAAAAGCCCATTGGTAGTAACTGTCGTGTGAAATATATTCCTCGCAGTTCACATACCCTTCATTCTAATGTTGTTAATCTTGGCACTCTTCAAATATCAATGTATTTCAGAGAAAAAGAGAGGAGGTAAGAAATGGCCCAGGGGATATAAACTGGCCCAGGCCAAACATTACCCCGGGTAAGATGTAGCCCAGGCCAGTTCTTACGGGGATAAACTCTGGCCTAGGCCAGTTCTTACGCGGGTAAGATCTGGCCAGGGTAAGGTCTGGCCTGTTACACCGGGCCCCCAGATTGAAAGTCCAACGCTTTAACCATTCGGCAATTGCACCCGTCTGCCTGCGATTCATATTTCTTCTTTTGCCGCAGTAGTATTGGTAAATTGTCTGGTAGAAATATTCCTTATATACTTCTTCTGTTCGTTTAATGTTTGTTCACTGAAAAGTGAATTGGACAGGCGCACGTTAACTCATTTAAATACGATCAAAAGCTAAAGACAAACAGAAATTATTTACATTAACCAGAAAGACTTTCCAATAATCATGTCAGGCCGGGTTCTACTGCGAAAAGAAACCGCACTTTTCTTTCCCCTGACTAATATCAAGCAGTGGTGAATGGCGAAGGTACTGTACATTATCACATTTGCAATTCTACAGTATAATGTTGCGGTCTTTTGTATAGGTGTTGAATATTCATTCTGGAGGCAATGAAAGAGACATGACTGAGTTCTGTCATGTTATATCGCTGAATAAGTGATCTCTCAAAGAAGTGCCTGACTGAGTCAGTGTATGGTCAGTGGTTTTAGTCAAGGTCCGTGAGTCAGTGTATGGTCAGTGGTTTTAGTCAAGGTCCGTGAGTCAGTTTATGGTCGGTGGTTTTAGTCAAGGTCCGTGAGTCAGTTTATGGTCGGTGGTTTTAGTCAAGGTCCGTGAGTCAGTTTATGGTCGGTGGTTAATGTGACACAGTCAATGTGTCTTATGGAGTGGTGTGGTGTGGTGTTGGTGTTGGCGTTGGTGTGTTATGGTGTGGTGTGGTGTTGGTGTGTTATGGTGTGGCGTGGTGTTCGTGTTGGTGTGTCATGGTGTGGTGTGGTATTGGTGTGTTATGGTGTGGTGTGGTGTTGGTGTTGGCGTTGGTGTGTTATGGTGTGGTGTGGTGTTGGTGTGTTATGGTGTGGTGTGGTGTTCGTGTTGGTGTGTCATGGTGTGGTGTGGTGTGGTTTTGGTGTGTTATGGTGTGGTGTGGTGTGGTGTTGGTGTGTTATGGTGTGGTGTGGTGTTGGTGTGTTATGGTGTGGTGTGGTGTAGTGTGGTGTTGGTGTGTTATGGTGTGGTGTGTTATGGTGTGGTGTTGGTGTGTTATGGTGTGGTGTGTTATGGTGTGGTGTGGTGTGTTATGGTGTGGTTTTTTATGGTGTGGTGTTTTATGGTGTGGTGTGTTATGGTGTGGTGTTGGTGTGTTATGGTGTGGTGTTGGTGTGTTATGGTGTGGTGTGGTGTGGTGTGGTGTGGTGTGGTGTGGTGTGGTGTTGGCGTTGGTGTCTTATGGAGTGGTGTGTTGCGGTGTTGGTGTTGGTGTGTCATGGTGTGGTATGGAGTAATGTGGTGTCTTGTGGTGTGGTGTGATGTGATGTGTTGTGGAGTGGTGCAGTTTGGTGCGGTGTAGTGTGGTATGGTGTGGTGTGGTGTGGTGTGGTGTGGTGTGGTGTGGTGTGATGCACTGTCATATGTTGTGTTGAGGTGTGGTGTGGTGTGTTGTGGTGTGTGTGGTTGGAAGTGGTGTGGTGTGGTGTGGTGTGTTGTGGTGTGGTATGTTGTGTTGTGGTGTGGTGTGGTGTGGTGCACTGTAATGTGGTGTGGTGTGGTGTGGTGTGGTGTGGTGTGGTGTGGTGTGGTGTGATGCCCTGTGGTGTGGTGTGGTGTGGTGTGGTGTGGTGCACTGTAATGTGGTGTGGTGTGGTGTGGTGTGATGTGGTGTGGTGTGGTGTGGTGTGGTGTGATGCCCTGTGGTGTGGTGTGGTGTGGTGTGGTGTGGTGTGGTGTGGTGTGGTGTGATGCCCTGTGGTGTGGTGTGGTGTGGTGTGGTGTGGTGTGGTGTGGTGTGGTGTGGTGTGGTGCACTGTAATGTGGTGTGGTGTGGTGCACTGTAATGTGGTGTGGTGTGGTGTGGTGTGGTGTGGTGTGGGGTGGTGTGGTGTGGTGTGGTGTGGGGTGGTGTGGTGTGGTGTGGTGTGGTGCACTGTAATGTGGTGTGGTGTGGTGTGGTGCACTGTAATGTGGTGTGGTGTGGTGTGGTGTGGTGTGGTGTGGTGTGGTGTGGTGTGGTGTGGTGTGGTGCACTGTAATGTGGTGTGGTGTGGTGTGGTGCACTGTAATGTGGTGTGGTGTGGTGTGGTGTGGTGTGGTGTGGTGTGGTGTGGTGTGGTGTGGTGTGGTGCACTGTAATGTGGTGTGGTGTGGTGTGGTGTGGTGTGGTGTGGTGTGGTGTGGTGTGGTGTGGTGTGGGGTGGTGTGGTGTGGTGTGGTGTGGTGTGGTGCACTGTAATGTGGTGTGGTGTGGTGTGGTGCACTGTAATGTGGTGTGGTGTGGTGTGGTGTGGTGTGATGTGGTGTGGTGTGGTGTGGTGTGGTGTGGTGTGATGTGGTGTGGTGTGGTGTGGTGTGGTGTGATGTGGTGTGGTGTGGTGTGATGTGGTGTGGTGTGGTGTGGTGTGGTGTGGTGTGGTGTTAAGTGTTGTCTTATATTGTGCTCCAGTGTAGTATGGTGGGGAGTGGTGTGGTGTGGTGTGGTGTGGTGTGGTGTGGTGTGGTGTGGTGGGGAGTGGTGTGGTGTGGTGTTCTGTGGTACATTGCGGTGTGTTGCGTTGTGTTTTGGTGTGCTGTGCCTTGATGTGTATGTAATGTGTTTTTTGTGGTGTGGTGTGGTGTGTGGTGTGGCCGTAGCAGACCTTACACACACATATTGCATCCCCCCCTCTCTCTCTCTCTCTCTACCTTCCACACCCCTCCCTCTCTCTCTCTCTACCTTCCACACTCCCTCCCTCCCCCCTCTCTCTCCCTCTACCTTCCACACTCCCTCCCTCCTCCTCTCTCTCTCTCTACCTTCCACACTCCCTCCCTCTCTCTCTCTCTCTCTCTACCTTCCACACCCCTCCCTCTCTCTCTCTCTCTACCTTCCACACTCCCTCCCTCCCCCCTCTCTCTCTCTACCTTCCACACCCCTCCCTCTCTCTCTCTCTCTACCTTCCACACCCCTCCCTCTCTCTCTCTACCTTCCACACCCCTCCCTCTCTCTCTCTCTACCTTCCACACTCCCTCCCTCCCCCCTCTCTCTCCCTCTACCTTCCACACTCCTTCCCTCCCCCTCTCTCTCTACCTTTTACACTCCCTCCCTCCTCCTCTCTCTCTCTCTACCTTCCACACTCCCTCCCTCTCTCTCTCTCTACCTTCCACACCCCTCCCTCTCTCTCTCTCTCTACCTTCCACACTCCCTCCCTCCCCCCTCTCTCTCTCTACCTTCCACACCCCTCCGTCTCTCTCTCTCTCTACCTTCCACACCCCTCCCTCTCTCTCTCTCTCTACCTTCCACACCCCTCCCTCTCTCTCTCTCTACCTTCCACACCCCTCCCTCCCCCCTCTCTCTCTCTACCTTCCACACTCCCTCCCTGCCCTCCCTCTCTCTCTCTCTACCTTCCACACCCCTCCCTCTCTCTCTCTCTCTACCTTCCACACCCCTCCCTCTCTCCCTCTCTCTACCTTCCACACTCCCTCCCTCCCCCCCTCTCTCTCTCTACCTTCCACACTCCCTCCCTCTCTACCTTCCACACTCCCTCTCTCTTCCTCTCTACCTGCCACACTCCCTCTCTCTCTACCTTCCACACTCCCTCCCTCCCCCCTCTCTCTCTCTCTACCTTCCACACCTCTCTTTCTCTCTCTTTCTCTCTCTCTATCTCTCTCTCTCGTTCCCTCTCTCTCTGCCTCCTCATATAAAACACTTTACACCTTTATAACACAAAAAACTGCACTCACTAAACAGAAGAGAAACGTGGCAGCAGACTGAACGTTCATAAAGACTGCATCCCAAGTTAATGCTATCTCTTCAACGCGAGCCAGCGGGCTATGTGTCCTGCTGGTTCAGGAGGAGCGTGGCCAGGTTTAACGTCCCTCACCTGCGCCGTTCCTGTGGGACAGCGGGAGGTGGACAGGCCGGGGAGGCAGTGCACGTTCCCAGCCTGACGCCCCCCACACTTCATGCCGACACCCCCTTCCCCCACCGCCAGTCTGCCCGCTCTTCATTTCCGCCTCGTCCTCTTCCCCGCACAGGCACAGCGATGCACGTACAGGCCGGCACGTGTACCTGTTTATACGTGTGTGTGTGTGTGTGTGTGTGTGTGTGTGTGTGTGTGCAAGGGACGGGACAATTGTGGTTTGTGAGGGAGGAGGGATGAGAGAGAGAGAGAGAGAGAGAGAACACTGAGCACTGAACACTGAAATGTTCAATATCATTAGCTGAAAAAGCCCTGGTGACATAGTAGGTACTAATCAGAACAAAATGGTGCAAAATAGATAAAATGGAGCAGACAAAAAAATTGAAACAACATAAACTAATAAGAGATTTGCGACACTTTGGCACTTTGTCACTGGCTTAAAGTACATGTGACAGAGGGGGTAATGTGCCTTTCTTCAGTACGTTCGTCTGCAATGTTTGGACAGTACACAGAAAACAAAGTACAGATAAATGATAAATATTTACGCATGTAACATCGACACACATCATATCAATACAAACACATACTAGTACATATAAATCCTGAAATAATTATTTATGCCTCAACATCAAAACCTATCATATCAATACGAACACATCAAATAATTACACTGTCGAGATTGACCATCTAAATGTAGCCCTTCCTTTTTATCTATGCTTTTTTCCTCATAGAACCCATCCTAATTTTTAATTGGTTAATGAGTATCTGGATCGATGATGGACGTTTTCCATATATTTATTGCTTCAGATACATATTTTGGAAGTGAAAGTATCATGTCTTCATTTTCTGTCATCAGTGTGCCGAACGAATCTTTTCTCTGCTCTGGAGCTGAATTGAAAATAGTACAGATTTTTTGCAGTTCATCGTATCTTTTGCAGTTAAATATAAAATGATGTTCATTTTCTGGGCTTTCGCCACACATTGGGCAAGGAGATGTTGCTACGTCTGAATCGAACCATCTTCTGTTGGCATTCAGTCCAAGTGCTCTAAATCTGAGCTTCGCAAAGCAAATTTTATGCCATTTATTTGTTATAATCTTAACATACTTCTCTGTTTGGAATATTGATTTAAACGAATAGAACCTTTCATACCTATCATTGCTCTCTATTTCTCCGTGCCAGTTTTATTTGTAGCATGCTATAAGTCTGTCTTTAAATTCCGATACAAAGCCGCTCTCGTGCCCTACTCCTTGGCACATCCAAACCAGACCGAATCCATGTTCCGTTAGTGTTTTCTTGATGTGGAATACCCAGTTCTGTTTGCCCTTCTCCTCTTGCAGCAGCAGCATTTCATATGCTTGTCTACAGAATCGTGATGTTGGCAGTCTTGTTAGTTTGAGCCAATATTTTATGCATTTTACAATTGATCTAATCTGCAATGGGTACCTGCCGGTTTCGCCATACATTACAGTGTTTGATGAGTGTAATGGGACACCAAGAAAATGCTTCATTGCAAATGTATGTACCTTTCCCATTTGGTCATTTGACACGAGTCCCCATTTTTCCGCTCCATAGTTCAAGGCTGGTTCAATTCGTATGTCGAAAAATTAAACACACACACACGCGCGCGCGCGCGCGCACACACACACACACACACACACACACACACACACACACACACCACACACACATATTCATTCGTTCATTCATTTACCATTGCACTTGTGTCTTATAAACCTTACGGTTTCATGACAATAAAATATATTCTATTCTATTCTATTCTATTCACACACACACACACACACACACACACACACACACACACACACACACACACACACACACAATCTGTGCGTCAGTCGAACACAGTCTCCTGAGTGATTTCATAATGTGGATTACACCTGTTTTTCCCTTTTCTGTTTACTTCATCCCACGCAGACGTCAAACTCAGTTCTGTTGTAAACAACATTCCTAAATGTATATATGTATTGGTTACTTTTATTTCCTTTTCACCATAGCACCATTCTTCATGAGTCGAAAGATGTCCTCCATTGCGGAAAACTATAATATTGGTCTTATCGAGATTTACCTGTTAGTTGTAGTATGTCTGTTTCTTGCTTAAAGGCATCAGTCTGATTGATTTTGTAACACTATGGGTGTGTCAGACAAGAGAACAACATCATCAGCAAATAGGATTAAGAACAATTCTGTTGCGCCAGGTATCATTTGTATTCCATGTCTACTCTTCTTTGATAACTCCACTGCCAATTCATTGATGAAAAAGGAAAACAACCTTGTGTAACACCTCTTGGACACTGGAAAAAAGTCTGAATAAATACCTTTGTCACGAACACACACAAGTACAGAATCGCAGATGCTTTTAACAGCCATGTAAAACTTCCCATGTACCCCGCTTTTTCTAAGAGTACTCCACGGATGTTTCTGTTCACAGAATCAAATGTTTTTTGAAGTCTACGAATGCTCCGTAAAGCTTAGTCTTACGTAAAAGATGCTTTTGGTATAAAGCGTATATATGGTCGACAGTACTATAACCTGTTCTAAAGCCCGCCTGTTCCTCTGTGCTTTTTTTCTTCTTATTCTGTCCATTTTTTTAATCTTCGAATTAAGATGTGTGTATACACTTTACTAATTATACTTGTCACGGCTATTCCTCTGTAATTGTCCGGGTTGTTTGTGTCTCGCTTTTTATGTATAGGCACAATAATGCATTTTGTCCAGTCCAACGGAAATGTTCCACTTTCAAATAATTTGTTAAATAGGGTAACAAGGTATTTCATAACATTACCGTTTGCTTTTTTTTTTTTTTTTAGCATTTCGCCGATAATATAATCTGGGCCGGCACTTTTACTCAATTTCAGGTTTTTTATTCTCGTTATGATTTCCTTTTCTGAAATTGGGTCATTGAAAAGAGGTTTTTCCTCCACATCTACCGCTTCTTCCGTCATTACTTCTTCCTGGTCAGAACTATTATAAGCTGTATTGAAAACGATAGAAAAGTGGTTATGCCACTGTTCGGAGCTAATGTCATTATAAACCACTGCATTCCGGTAAACTGATCTTATTATTGAGAGAGAGGGAGAGAGAGGGGGGGGGGGAGGGAGAGTCGTGTTTGTTTCAGGAAACACGTTGGTGTTGATGGAAATTATGCATGTTTCATGCAGCTAATACAAAAGTGAGAATTCTAAGAATTCGACATGACTAGAAGCAGGGTTCATGTCTTAGTTTCACGATTCTAAGAAAAGACATTGCACGCGGAACAGGTACCGGAGAAACGGGCACAAAGGACGGTGAACAGAGCCTCTGTACAGTGATGACGGTGAACAGAGCCTCTGTACAGTGATGACGGTGAACAGAGCCTCTGTACAGTGATGACGGTGAACAGAGCCTATGTTACAGTGATGACGGTGAACAGAGCCTCTGTACAGTGATGACGGTGAACACAGCCTCTGTACAGTGATGACGACAGTCATGGACCAAGATGAAGACAGCTTGTCACCAGTGTGTGACCACGATGAAGACAGCTGTCCTCAGTGTGTGACCACGATGAAGACAGCTGTCCTCAGTGTGTGACCAAGATGAAGACAGCTGTCCTCAGTGTGTGACCACGATGAAGACAGCTGTCCTCAGTGTGTGACCAAGATGAAGACAGCTGTCCTCAGTGTGTGACCACGATGAAGACAGCTGTCCTCAGTGTGTGACCAAGATGAAGACAGCTGTCCTCAGTGTGTGACCACGATGAAGACAGCTGTCCTCAGTGTGTGACCATGATGAAGAGACCTGTCACCAGTGTGTGACCACGATGAAGACAGCTGTCCTCAGTGCGTGACCAAGATGAAGACAGCTGTCCTCAGTGTGTGACCACGATGAAGACAGCTGTCCTCAGTGTGTGACCACGATGAAGACAGCTGTCCTCAGTGTGTGACCATGATGAAGACAGCTGTCCTCAGTGTGTGACCATGATGAAGACAGCTGTCCTCAGTGTGTGACCATGATGAAGACAGCTTGTCACCAGTGTGTGACCATGATGGAGACAGCTGTCACCAGTGTTTGACCAAGATAAAGACAGCTGTCCTCAGTGTGTGACCATGATGAAGAGACCTGTCACCAGTGTGTGACCACGATGAATACAGCAAACTTGGCACGTGCAATCCGGCCAGTTCCCATCCTGTGGCCTGTGCTGTCAGCTGTGTCAATCAATCGGAATCTTCCGAAAGTGGTTTACTGTAAGTTTCGCTTCCCTCTTGAAATAATTGTACGGTTAGGTATCTCGAGGTAATGCACACAGCATGTGTGAACCCACTGTTTATGTATCAAGGAGGAGTGATGGGTTTTTTCTTGACTTATTTCCAGGTTATTGCTCTTTCCTAAACTGTTGTTGTTATTGATCATGAAGTCATGT
>NC_134903.1:22825519-22883019 GCF_041734735.1 Babylonia areolata
AATGATATACAGTGCTGACCCTCAATGACATACACTGCTGGCCCTCAATGATATACACTGCTGGCCCTCAATGACATACACTGCTGACCCTCAGTGACATACAGTGCTGACCCTCAGTGATATACACTGCTGGCCCTCAATGACATACACTGCTGGCCCTCAATGATATACAGTGCTGACCCTCAGTGATATACACTGCTGGCCCTCAATGATATACACTGCTGGCCCTCAATGACATACACTGCTGGCCCTCAATGACATACACTGCTGGCCCTCAATGACATACAGTGCTGGCCCTCAATGATATACAGTGCTGGCCCTCAATGATATACAGTGCTGGCCCTCAATGATATACACTGCTGGCCCTCAATGATATACAGTGCTGACCCTCAATGATATCCATATGCCTCCACATGCCTATCCCTGTCCCTGAACACCAGTTGAGCCACCCCGTACAATAAAAAAAGCTGAATAGCTTGTACATAACAGGATCATACAAATTCATCATTATTATATTGCATTGGTTCGTGTAGACTCTATACAGCCTTCCTCTTCTTCTTCGCCCTCCCTCTTCACCCTGTGAACAGTGACCAGGGCGTCACACAGGCCGGTTCATCACATTCATCCAGGTCTGTCAGCTGTGCGTCTAAGGTCTGTTGTTTTTTTCTGCAAATGGTTTCCCGCCTTCCTTTCTGACAGTCCACTCACATTTCCATTTTTTCCCTGAAGAAAAAGACAAGCACAGACAGACTGTGGCATGGCACTAAATTCAGTTCAGAACCCTTGGCGCAAAACCTTGCAGCAGATGGAAGAAATAAATGGCCCTTGTCAGGCATGGCTGAAGATGCCGGGCTGTCTTGTCGACAGCTCTTGTGATTTTTGCTGCCAGACATCGCTTAAATCGCTCTCCAGAAAATACAATGCTCCACCAGCATCTGTCAGGGAAATGGGGCCTGTGGTGATTTTTGGCCATCCTTGTGACTTCGGCAGATGGTGAGTATGGAAGTGACCAGGTCTCTGTGTGTGTGTGTGTGTGTGTGTGTGTGTGTGTGTGTGTGTGAGTTGTTAAGTTCCAGACACAGACAGACCGACAGACAGTGGCACAGAAAGAGAGGGAGGGAGAGAGAGAGAAGAAAATAAAGCAGCCAGTAAAAAGGAAACAACTCAAATAGACTTTCCACCTCGAACAACACAGCCTTCACCTTCAGAGTGAAACTGAACTCTACAACGGCCATCTTTTGTTTTAAACAATGCACAACGTCACAGAAAATCGTACATTCACAGCATAATAGAAAATCTTACATTCACAGCATAATAGAAAATCTTACATTCACAGCATAATAGAAAATCTTACATTCACAGCATAATAGAAAATCTTACATTCACAGCATAATAGAAAATCTTACATGTAGCCCTAGGCTGGAATCTGACGATCAACACAAATATAGCTGACAAAAATGATAAAGAAAGGCACTGTCAATGAGACTGGGCTGTAAACACGATGTCTGAACATGAGCACATTGACAGTTGGAGATGCCAGCCCTGTGTAAATTAACCGTCAGCCTCAGACAAAAGAAAAGCGGAAATGTTTGAAATCTTCACTGTTGTCTGTTGAAAGACAGTAGGTTCAACTTGTCAGTTACCAACCAAGGGAGTTAACGATCATTAATGTCAGCCATATAAACGACCAAATTCTAATTCAGGTCATCATTTCTGATTCCTCGTTGTGGACATTTTGTCTGAATGGAGAAAAGAACACGCTGTGTGATACAGTGTTAAAGAAAAGAACACGCTGTGTGATACAGTGTTAAAGAAAAGAACACGCTGTGTGATACAGTGTCAAAAAAAAGAACACGCTGTGTGATACAGTGTCAAAAAAAAAAGAACACGCTGTGTGATACAGTGTTAAAGAAAAGAACACGCTGTGTGATACAGTGTTAAAGAAAAGAACACGCTGTGTTATACAGTGTCAAAAAAAAGAACACGCTGTGTGATACAGTGTCAAAGAAAAGAACACGCTGTGTGATACAGTGTCAAAGAAAAGAACACGCTGTGTAATACAGTGTCAAAGAAAAGAACACGCTGTGTGATACAGTGTCAGAGAAAAGAACACGCTGTGTGATACAGTGTTAAAGAAAAGAACACGCTGTGTGATACAGTGTCAAAAAAAAGAACACGCTGTGTGATACCGTGTTAAAGAAAAGAACACGCTGTGTGATACAGTGTTAAAGAAAAGAACACGCTGTGTAATACAGTGTTAAAGAAAAGAACACGCTGTGTGATACAGTGTCAAATAAAAGAACACGCTGTGTGATACAGTGTTAAAGAAAAGAACACGCTGTGTGATACAGTGTCAAAGAAAAGAACACGCTGTGTAATACAGTGTCAAAGAAAAGAACACGCTGTGTAATACAGTGTTAAAGAAAAGAACACGCTGTGTGATACAGTGTCAGAGAAAAGAACACGCTGTGTAATACAGTGTCAGAGAAAAGAACACGCTGTGTGATACAGTGTCAGAGAAAAGAACACGCTGTGTGATACAGTGTCAAAAAAAAAAGAACACGCTGTGTGATACAGTGTCAAAGAAAAGAACACGCTGTGTGATACAGTGTCAAAGAAAAGAACACGCTGTGTAATACAGTGTCAAAGAAAAGAACATGCTGTGTGATACAGTGTCAGAGAAAAGAACACGCTGTGTGATACAGTGTTAAAGAAAAGAACACGCTGTGTGATACAGTGTCAAAAAAAAGAACACGCTGTGTGATACCGTGTTAAAGAAAAGAACACGCTGTGTAATACAGTGTTAAAGAAAAGAACACGCTGTGTGATACAGTGTCAAATAAAAGAACACGCTGTGTGATACAGTGTTAAAGAAAAGAACACGCTGTGTGATACAGTGTCAGAGAAAAGAACACGCTGTGTGATACAGTGTTAAAGAAAAGAACACGCTGTGTGATACAGTGTCAGAGAAAAGAACACGCTGTGTAATACAGTGTCAGAGAAAAGAACACGCTGTGTGATACAGTGTCAGAGAAAAGAACACGCTGTGTGATACAGTGTCAAAGAAAAGAACACGCTGTGTGATACAGTGTTAAAGAAAAGAACACGCTGTGTAATACAGTGTCAGAGAAAAGAACACGCTATGTAATACAGTGTCAAAGAAAAGAACACGCTGTGTAATACAGTGTCAAAGAAAAGAACACGCTGTGTGATACAGTGTTAAAGAAAAGAACACGCTGTGTAATACAGTGTCAGAGAAAAGAACACGCTGTGTCATACAGTGTTAAAGAAAAGAACACGCTGTGTAATACAGTGTCAAAGAAAAGAACACGCTGTGTGATACAGTGTCAAAGAAAAGAACACGCTGTGTGATACAGTGTCAAAGAAAAGAACACGCTGTGTAATACAGTGTCAAAGAAAAGAACACGCTGTGTAATAGTGTCAAAGAAAAGAACACGCTGTGTGATACAGTGTCAAAGAAAAGAACACGCTGTGTAATACAGTGTCAAAGAAAAGAACACGCTGTGTGATACAGTGTCAAAGAAAAGAACACGCTGTGTGATACAGTGTCAAAGAAAAGAACACGCTGTGTGATACAGTGTCAAAGAAAAGAACACGCTGTGTGATACAGTGTCAAAGAAAAGAACAAAGAGACAGGAGACAGAGCAACAACAACAACCCATCATCGGAATGGACAGGTGTCAACAACCCGTCATTATTATGGACAGGTGTCAACAACCCGTCATTATAATGGACAGGTGTCAACAACCCGTCATTATAATGGACAGGTGTAAACAAACCACCATTATAATGGACAGGTGTCAACAACCCGTCATTATAATGGACAGGTGTCAACAACCCGTCATTATTATGGACAGGTGTCAACAACCCGTCATTATAATGGACAGGTGTCAACAACCCACCATTAGAATGGACAGGTGTCAACAACCCGTCATTATAATGGACAGGTGTCAACAACCCGCCATTATAATGGACAGGTGTCAACAAACCACCATTATAATGGACAGGTGTCAACAACCCGTCATTATAATGGACAGGTGTCAACAACCCACCATTAGAATGGACAGGTGTCGACAACCCGTCATTATAATGGACAGGTGTCAACAACCCACCATTAGAATGGACAGGTGTCAACAACCCGTCATCGGAATGGACAGGTGTCAACAACCCACCATTAGAATGGACAGGTGTCAACAACCCGTCATTATCATGGACAGGTGTCAACAGCCCACCATTAGAATGGACAGGTGTCAACAACCCGTCATCGGAATGGACAGGTGTCAACAACCCGTCATTATAATGGACAGATGTCAACAACCCTTCATTAGAATGGAAAGATGTCAACAACCCGTCATTATAATGGACAGGTGTCAACAGCTCACCATTAGAATGGACAGGTGTCAACAACCCGTCATTATAATGGACAGGTGTCAACAGCTAACCATTAGAATGGACAGGTGTCAACAACGCGTCATCGGAATGGACAGGTGTCAACAACCCACCATTAGAATGGACAGGTGTCAACAACCCGTCATTATAATGGACAGGTGTCAACAGCCCACCATTAGAATGGACAGGTGTCAACAACCCGTCATCGGAATGGACAGGTGTCAACAACCCGTCATTATAATGGACAGATGTCAACAACCCTTCATTAGAATGGAAAGATGTCAACAACCCGTCATTATAATGGACAGGTGTCAACAGCTCACCATTAGAATGGACAGGTGTCAACAACCCGTCATTATAATGGACAGGTGTCAACAGCTAACCATTAGAATGGACAGGTGTCAACAACGCGTCATCGGAATGGACAGGTATCAACAACCCACCATTAGAATGGACAGGTGTCAACAACCCACCATTAGAATGGACAGGTGTCAACAACCCGTCATTAGAATGGACAGGTGTCAACAACCCATCATTAGAATGGACAGGTGTCAACAACCCGTCATTATAATGGACAGGTGTCAACAACCCGTCATTATAATGGACAGGTGTCAACAAACCACCATTAGAATGGACAGGTGTCAACAACCCGTCATTATAATGGACAGGTGTCAACAGCCCACCATTAGAATGGACAGGTGTCAACAACCCGTCATTATAATGGAAAGATGTCAACAACCCGTCATTATAATGGACAGGTGTCAACAGCTCACCATTAAAATGGACAGGTGTCAACAACCCGTCATTATAATGGACAGGTGTCAACAACCCACCATTAGAATGGACAGGTGTCAACAACCCGTCATCGGAATGGACAGGTGTCAACAACCCACCATTAGAATGGACAGGTGTCAACAACCCGTCATTATAATGGACAGGTGTCAACAGCCCACCATTAGAATGGACAGGTGTCAACAACCCGTCATCGGAATGGACAGGTGTCAACAACCCGTCATTATAATGGACAGATGTCAACAACCCTTCATTAGAATGGAAAGATGTCAACAACCCGTCATTATAATGGACAGGTGTCAACAACCCGTCATTATAATGGACAGGTGTCAACAGCTAACCATTAGAATGGACAGGTGTCAACAACCCGTCATCGGAATGGACAGGTGTCAACAACCCACCATTAGAATGGACAGGTGTCAACAACCCGTCATCGGAATGGACAGGTGTCAACAACCCACCATTAGAATGGACAGGTGTCAACAACCCGTCATTATAATGGACAGGTGTAGTCTTGTGGACCGCCCCGTGTCACGCACTGTAGCTATCAGTGAAGTAAACCAGGCCCCTGCGGTGTGTTTCCAGGAGATGGGAACAGCATTGTATCAGACGTACTGGACCAGGCGCGTTAATCAGGAATTTTGTTGTGAAAATTCGCATTGTATCATTTGATTACCTGAAATTTGTTGTTGTTGTTGTTGTTGTTGTTTTGTTCCCATGTTTGTTTTCCTTTGTATTTGTGTGTATGCACTGGAAATATGTCAGTGTGTGTGTGTGTGTGTGTGTGTGTGTGTGTGTGTGTGTGTGTGTGTGTGTGTGTGTGTGTGTGTGTGTGTGCTTTAGTTTATTTCTGGCCTTGCAAACGCTAATCGGAAAGATATTACCGATTTAGATGTTCCCATAACGAAGCGAATAATGATTATTTCCGTTGAGATCGGTTTCCTCTCTCTCTCTCTCTCTCTCTCTCTCTCTCTGTGTCTCTCTCCTTCCATCCATTCCTCTCATTTATCCAAGACTCTCTCGTACTCTTTCGCTCCCCCCCCCCCACTCCTTCTCTTTCCCTCTCTTCCCCCTTCTCTCGGTCTTATCTTCCCTCTCTCCCTCCGTTCTCTCTCTCTCTCTGTCCGTCTTTTTCTCTCTCCCTCCGTTCTCTCTCTCTCTCTGTCCGTCTTTCCCTCTCTCCCTCCGTTCTCTCTCTCTCTCTCTCTCTCTCTCTATCCGTCTTTCCCTCTCTCCCTCTGTTCCTCTCTGTCCGTCTTTCCCTCTCTCCCTCCGTTCTCTCTCTCTCTGTCCGTCTCTCTCTCTCTCTCTCTCTCTCTCTCTCTCTCTCTCTCTCTCTCTCACTCTGTCCGTCTTTTTCTCTCTCCTTCCGTTTCTCTCTCTCTCTGTCCGTCTTTCCCTCTCTCCCTCCGTTCTCTCTCTGTCCGTCTTTCTCTCTCTCCCTCTCTCTCTCTGTCCGTCTTTCTCTCTCCCCCTCTGTTCCTCTCTCTGTCCGTCTTTCTTTATTTCCCTCCGTTCTCTCTCTCTCTGTCCGTCTTTCCCTCTCTCCCTCCGTTCTCTCTCTCTCTGTCCGTCTTTCCCTCTCTCCCTCTCTCTCTCTGTCCGTCTTTCTCTCTCCCCCTCTGTTCCTCTCTCTGTCCGTCTTTCTTTATTTCCCTCCGTTCTTTCTCTGTCTGTCCGTCTTTCCCTCTCTCCCACTGTTCCTCTCTCTGTCCGTCTTTCTTTATCTCCCTCCGTTCCTCTCTCTCTCTGTCCGTCTTTCCCTCTCTCCCTCTCTCTCTCCGTCTTTCTTTATCTCCCTCCGTTCCTCTCTCTCTGTCCGTCTTTCCCTCTCTCCCTCCTTTTTTTTATATGTTCAACAGCAACTGATGAGACATTCTGATTTCAGTGTGGCGGGGGAGAGGCGGGGTACATGTCCTGATTTAGCGGATTAAAAAATATAGGAAAAGAGAACACCCACCAGCAACCTTTTAATTATGTCTGGTTTGTTTGTTTTGTGTGGTTTTTAGTTTTTTTCAGAGTGCCCTTGTTGTTTTTTTAATGAAGGAAATGGCCGCCAATCGCCACCTGCTTGTCAAACGTCTGGGAGAATTATCCCCCCTTAGCGTGGCGTGGTCTAAATGATGGCGATGAAATGTCTATCGCCGATCGTCGGTCTACGCCGCTAGCTCCGTGACTAAACGTCAGCATCACGCAATCTGGACATCGGTGCCACAGTGCAGAAAACACTTGACTATCGCTATCCTTTTTTCTTTTCTTTTTCTTTTTCATACTTTTTCTTCTTTTTTTTGCCGCGGGTTGGAGCTATTGTGGTTGGGGGGAGGAGGGGCCTGAAAGACAGGGCTGATGCAGTTAGATACCAAGTCATGGGGAAGGATTAGGTGACTACTTCACGTGTGTGTGGTGTGAGTGGGTGGATGTGTGTGTGTGTGTGTGTGTGTGTGTGTGTGTGTGTAAAAGTTTGTTTCTTTGTTTGGTTTTTGGTTAAAGAATAATAGAAAAACCGACAGCTCCCCGCCCACCCCAAAAGAGAAACTCTTTAGATCAATGGAGAAAGTCTATAAAAACTGTGGGTTGTAAAATAAGACTCGCTTTTGATAAAAGTTATCCAACGTTTCAGATTTATAGCCTCAAACGGACACATATCATTATCTAGACAGACCTATAGTCTGAAACTGAGGATACCTTTCATCTAGACAGGCCTATGGTCTGAAACGTTGGACCTGTAATCAATATCAGCAAAAGTGAGTTATCGGGCATCAACGCCTCCGATACAGAAAATTGTTGCCTACACGACGGGGAAAACATGATGGAGGAAAAAAAGCTACAGAAAAAAGGAAAGAATCCCATGTGAACGTGGGAGTTGCAACAAACGCAGAAAATGTGTGTGAATGTGTGTGTGTGTGTGTGTGTGTGTGTGTGTGTGTGTGTGTGTGTGTGTGTGTCCCAGAATTTGGGACAGTTTGCTTTCTGGATGACAGCGGTGATGACAATTCCGCGAGAGGAATCCGTTTGGGTTTAGGACCACTTGACAAGGCTGTACCTTCATAAAATATTCCGGCATTAAGCAGGCTGAGAGATACTAACACCCGCAGTGTTGATCACAGCCGTCAGGTGGATGGCCCTCAACTGTGTGGTCCCAGTCTTCCCATGGAGCCCACAGCACACTCAGCTCGGGCCAGGAGCCGGCCACGGGCCCACACTCAGTGTCCCCCCTGTCGTCAATCTGCCACACAGACCACTTTTCCAGGGCGGCTGGTGACTGGTGATGCACGTGAAGGTGTTCATGATTATTGTTTGATCAACTGTGGGTTCAATAAATGGACATATCTGACACCTTGTTTAGTCTTTTAAGATGCTCTGTTCACACAGACTGCGGATTAACCGCTGTTATCTGGTTTAAACAGTAGTTTGTTTGAAAACGTCACGACACAGCTTTAATGAACCTGGCATGACTGCAGTCAAGTCTGATGTTAGGTCCTGTTAACCCACCCTGTTTTCCACGGTCAGTCTGTTTGTACAATCAACATGGTTTGGTTGTTTGTACAACGAACATGGTTTGGTTGTTTGTCCAATGAACATGGTTTGGTTGTTTGTCCAATGAACATGGTTTGGTTGTTTGTCCAATGAACATGGTTTGGTTGTTTCTCCAATGAACATGGTTTGGTTGTTTCTCCAATGAACATGGTTTGGTTGTTTGTCCAATGAACATGGTTTAGTTGTCTGTACAACGAACGTGGTTTGGTTGTCTGTAAACATGTCTGTAAAAATGGCCATTCGCTGTGTGGAAATTACCGAACTATTGCAATCCATACACAAAATATGGCTTTAAAGTTTTTTCGTGTGCATTATTGTTACCACGAGAGAGGAGTCAGAGCCTTTCATCAGTCATACACTGACCAAATGGTGAAGGTGACGGGAGATAAAGGTACGTGACGCTGATGTGACACGATCCAGTGACATGACACGTGACATCCATGACACATGACAGCCATGACACATTACACGGCACATGACAGCCATGGCACATGACACGGCACATGACAGCCATGACACATGACATGACACATGGCAGTGACTGCTGCCCGTCAGACGAGGAGAGGTGTGCCGCAGTGTGCAGCGCCGTGCCTGCATTGACTCTTCCTGCCATCGCGCGTGCGCTCGCGCGCGCGCGTGTGTGTGTGTGTGTGTGTGTGTGTGTGTGTGTGCTATAGCAGTTTGTATCTGTCATTTTTTACGTTTGCTTTTTTTTCTTACTTTGTAAAAAAGAAAAAAAAAGATATATTCCCCAGCGATTCCACAGTCTTCGTCTTCTTCAGAGCTCGACCAAACTGAAAATTGAAGGCCATGTCTGGCGTTGGGCATTGTGTTGTGATGGGAAGTGGTACTGTGCAACAACAATGTCATCTCTCCTTCCTCATCACGGGGCAACACTTATCTCCCTTCCTCTCGCCATCAATACACCCCTCCCCAATGGTACCCCCCCATTGTCCATCCACCCCCAGCACTCGGCCAGGTAAAAACGCGGACAACGTTCCGCGGACGCGGGGCATAAAAGATGAATGACAGGCAATGAGAGATGGACGACGAGTGCCGAAAACCCCCTAACAAACGAAATGTGCGTCGATAAAACTCTGAACGATCGCTCCGCGCACACCGTAGAGAGTCACAAAGACTCCAGCATCATCAGCCATAAAAAGCCGTGATGTCGCAGAAGCTGTACGGATGGTGTAAACATCTGGCACGGTACGATCAGATGCCAAGAAAAAAAAATCAAACTATAAAAATCAGGGGCTGTAAAGAAAAAACAAAAACAAAACAAAAGAAAAAACAGACGGGTTGCGAAGAGTGATTTTTTTTCACCAAGGACTTACCCCGATGAATAGCGGTACGCGATCTCTGTCTCTTTCCTTCTGTTTGTCTCTTTCACAGACAGAGAGACAGACACAGAGAGAGAAAGACTGGGAGAGAGAGAGCAAGCTCACGCGAACACAATCGTGTGCATAGACGTGCACATTTTATTTTTCACGTCCTCACAGACAGAAGAGCGACACACTGACAGACAGAGCGAGACACAGAGAGACAGACATGGAGAGACAGACAGAGCGAGACATCGAGTGACAGGGAGAGACAGAGAGAGCAAGACACTGAGTGACAGGGAGAGACAGACAGAGCGAGACACGGAGAGACAGACACGGAGAGACAGACACAGAGAGACAGAGAGAGAAAGACATGGAGTGATAAAGAGAGACAGACAGAACGAGACAGAGAGAGACAGACAGACCGAGACATAGAGAGACAGACAGAGCGAAACATGGACAGACAGACAGAACGAGACATAGAGAGACAGACAGACCGAGACAGAGAGAGACAGACAGACCGAGACATGGAGAGACAGACAGAGCGAGACAGAGAGAGACAGACAGAGCGAGACAGAGAGAGACAGACAGACCGAGACATGGAGAGACAGACAGAGCGAGACAGAGAGAGACAGACAGAGCGAGACATAGAGAGACAGACAGGGCGAGACATAGAGAGACAGACAGGGCGAGACATAGAGAGACAGACAGAGCGAGACATAGAGAGACAGACAGGGCGAGACATGGAGAGACAGACAGGGCGAGACAGAGAGAGACAGACAGAGAGAGACATAGAGAGACAGAGTGAGACATAGAGAGACAGACAGAGTGAGACATGGAGAGACAGACAGAGCGAGACATGGAGAGACAGAGTGAGAGAGACACAGAGAGACAGACAGAGCGAGACATAGAGAGACAGACAGAGTGAGACATGGAGAGACAGACAGAGCGAGACATGGAGAAACAGACAGAGCGAGACAGAGAGAGACAAAGCGAGACATGGAGAGACAGACAGAGTGAGACATGGAGAGACAGACAGACCGAAACATGGAGAGACAGACAGAGCGAGACAGAGAGAGACAAAGCGAGACATGGAGAGACAGACAGAGTGAGACATGGAGAAACAGACAGAGCGAGACACAGAGAGACAGACAGAGCGAGACATAGAGAGACAGACAGAGCGAGACATGGAGAAACAGACAGAGCGAGACACAGAGAGACAGACAGACCGAGACATAGAGAGACAGACAGAGCGAGACATGGAGAAACAGACAGAGCGAAACATGGAGAGACAGACAGAGCGAGACATGGAGAGACAGACAGACCGAGACATAGAGACAAAGCAAGACATGGAGAGACAGACAAAGCGAGACATGGAGAGACAGACAGACCGAGACATAGAGAGACAGACAGAGCGAGACATAGAGAGACAGACAGAGCGAGACATGGAGAAACAGACAGAGCGAAACATGGAGAGACAGACAGAGTAAGACATGGAGAGACAGACAGACCGAGACATAGAGACAAAGCAAGACATGGAGAGACAGACAAAGCGAGACATGGAGAGACAGACAGAGTGAGACATGGAGAGACAGACAGAGTGAAACATGGAGAAACAGACAGAGCTAGACACAGAGAGACAGACAGAGCGACACAACAAAGAGACAGACAGAGCGAGACATAGAGAGACAGACAGGGCGAGACATGGAGAGACAGACAGGGCGAGACAACAAAGAGACAGACAGAGCGAGACACAGAGAGAGAGACAGAGCGAGACAACAAAGAGACAGACAGCGAAACACAGAGAGACAGACAGAGCGAAACACAGAGAGACAGACAGAGCGAGACAAAAAGAGACAGACAGAGCGAGACAACAAAGAGACAGACAGAGCGAGACACAGAGAGACAGACAGAGCGAGACAACAAAGAGACAGACAGAGCGAGACACAGAGAGAGAGACAGAGCGAGACAACAAAGAGACAGACAGAGCGAGACAACAAAGAGACAGACAGAGCGAGACACAGAGAGAGAGACAGAGCGAGACAACAAAGAGACAGACAGCGAAACACAGAGAGACAGACAGAGCGAGACAGAGAGAGAGAGACAGAGCGAGACAACAAAGAGACAGACAGAGCGAGACACAGAGAGACAGACAGAGCGAGACAACAAAGAGACAGACAGAGCGAGACACAGAGAAACAGGTAAAGCTGTTTTTCTTCTTCTTTTCTTTTTTTGGGGGGGTGGGTGGGGTCGGGGATTGACGAAATGTTAGCGGTTAGATCTCACTGTGTCAAGGGCTGGACATAGGAAGGCGGGGCCCAGCTGTCTCCTTCCGCCGTTCGAACCTTCCTCAGTGGAGTCTGGTGCACTTTCGCCCCCGAGTAGAATGAGGAAAACCGGAGTAAAACGCCTTTCGCAAGGACTCACACCATGCCAACACGGGCCTCGAACCCTCATCATTGCTGAACACTGGATCACGAGTCCACCGCTTGACCGCTACAGCCACTGCGCCTGCTTGATTTAGAACAACAAAAAATGTATGCCATGATGAAACAGATGGGCACCGCCATTCCCTTCTCAAAGACCTCTGTTCTCTTCTGAAACAGTGTGATTCACAAACTCCTCTTTCAACCGTCACAGCATTGAACATGCACAGCAGCAATTGAAACATTTCCTCGAAAACAGCCATTCCTAGGGCTGGAAATGTCTTTCCAAATGCAACTGGCAATATTAGAACATGACTGTAATATTGAGGCATGCATTAAAGTATTTGAAATTCTGATCTTCTGGGCAGAAGGAAAAAAGGTGAAAGTGATACTTTTGTGATGTTCTGAGAACAAGAGATGTTTAATTTTATTCATCAGAAAAAGAAACAAGTAAAGAAATAAAGAAAAGACATGGTGGATCACACCAAACCATGATTAACACACACACACACACACACACACACACACACACCCACATACACACACACACACACACAAACACACACACACACATAAACGACAGTCAACAACTCATTTCTGTTTTTCTGTTGTTGTTTTTCACTGCGCCAGAATTGTTTTCTTGTAAACTATGACAAAAAGATAAATACATATATAAATGATTACCCGTTTCTCCAGTTCTTCAGACGCAAGGGACAGCTAAAGACAGCGAGGAATTTCTAAAAGGACATCACCACTCGGCCATTCTTGTCGACGTCAACTCAAAATGTTATGGGAACGAAGAATTACACTTTTTGACTCACTTGTGTAAACAAAGTGAGTCTGTTTTAACCCGGTGTTCGGTTGTCTGTGTGTGTGTGTGTGTGTGTCTTTGTGTCCGTGGTAAACTTTAACATTGACATTTTCTCTGCAAATACTTTGTCAGTTGACACCCAATTTGGCATAAAAATAGGAAAAGTTCAGTTCTTTCCAGTCATCTTGTTCAAAACAATATTGCACCTCTGGGATGGGCACACAAAATTTTTTTTTAAAAGCCAAATTATATGCAAACTGAATTTACTGTTATATTTTTTTATTTTTTTATTCTATAAACTTGGCACTTTGATCTGATATTCTGACACAACAACAAGAGAAGTCATTTTTATCATTTTTTGTTCAAACAGGAACTTCTTTTGCTAAGCATGGAAGTTATATTTATTTTGCATGTCTTTAGTGCAGATAGTAAAAAAAAAAAGGGAAATTAATCTGTAATTAATGCTAGGGGGCTTAATTTGCTTTAAACTGATCTTTCTCATCTTAAACATTACATTCTGAAATAATACTCAATGCATAAAAAGCTTATGTGTTTTACTCTCAGTGTACAGGGCTTTCACTATGTTCATTCGCCCAAGTGGTCTTTTTCGGAAAATACTAAAATCAATACGACGAGTGGTCTTTATAGATATATTGGCTGAGCCCTGAAGGTCATGGGCAAAAATCAATTGCGTACACATATTTATACATATTCAAAGCGCGTGCTCATATTCTTCGCGAACGCGATCGACGCCATTTTGTTTCAAGTTGTTATGCCCGTTCGATCCCATATTCAATGGACAATACACGATAACATGTGATGGAAATTTGGAGAAGGAGACCGTTAAATATTTATTCTGAAAAAGATTTGTGAACGCCTCATGACTTACTGGATTATGCCCTAAACTGCCATAAAAATATCTACAGAATCAGTCGGAATTCACGGTTTAAAATAATAAACCATAAGAGTTAAAGAGTTAATACCCTTGAACTGATGAAACGTAAAAATTTCCAGTCTTGACTTTTCACAAAATGAAGTCCTTTTCACTTCATACGACGTTTAGAAGTACTTGTACATGGCTCTACATGTTATTAGTTTAACAAAATACTCAATTTTCATATCAACTTTAAAACTATAAAACTAGAATGAACATAAAAGAGAAAATTTAATTGAATCGATCATGTCAACCGGGTGTAACTAAACTTGTACACCTATCTAGATCAAGAGAAAACGGCTAAATGTTGCAGTGTGATTGCGGCGACAGCCACGTCTCCTTTACCGCGGACTTAAAAAGAATAAAAAGAATTTTTTATTGCCCTTAAAGATTTTTTGAATGCCCAAGATACACCAGAATAATATGATTTAAACAGCGTTCTCGCTGCGAATACCGCAATTGATTTATCGCCCTTTAAAAAAAGTATGTTCAAATATTAAATTTTAGAACGTCAGTTAAGGAGCCATGATAGTGTAATGGGTAAGACAGTTTCTTCTCACGCGAACACGCGGGGTTCGAATTCTTTTAACCCGAAGCTTTATAATAACAAATACAGAACACATTTTAACGATTAGATTTTTTTTAAAGTGTATCACAAATGAGGCTTGAAGGCCTTGCCTCTTTTTTTTTTTTTTTTTTTTTTTTTTTTGCATCTTCACTTTAAAACAAAAACTTGTGACGGGTGAACCAATTCGGAAAACGTCTCAGCACCAATAACTGGTCATCACATCACCAAACACAATAACTGGCACAGTCATCAAAATGGATATTTTATCTTTAAGATCTGATATAGATGGATATTTTATTTTCAAGACCTGATAAAGACTTTAAGACCTGGACGACTGGGACTGGATGCCAGACAGACTGACGTGCTATCGCAGCATGAAGAGCTGGTATCTGACTGTCCCTCTGGTGTATCTTAGGAAGCTGTAACAGCCAAAAATGGTGTGTAGGAAAAAAGAAAACATTATTGTCGGGATCTTCATGAAGTATGCCAGCACTTCCACCGTGCTTTTTCCCCTTTTCCTCAGAAATGGAAGGGCGATAATGTGTCTGGAAATGTATCATTGACTTTTGTCTTGCTTCCCTACTTTGTTCTAACATTTATTCTTTGCCGTTTTTTACTCTCTGTCTGTGCCTCTGTATGTCTCTGTGTCTCTGTCTGTCTGTCTCTCTGTCTCTGTCTGTGCCTCTGCATGTTTCTCTGTCTCTGTCTGTCTGTCTCTGTCTGTGCCTCTGTATGTCTCTGTGTCTCTGTCTGTCTGTCTGTCTCTCTCTCTGTCTGTGTCTCTGTATGTCTCTCTGTCTCTGTCTGTCTGTCTCTGTGTGTGTGTGTGTCTCTGTCCGTGTCTCTGTCCGTGTCTCTGTCCGTGTCTCTGTATGTCTCTCTGTCTCTATCTGTCTGTCTCTCTCTGTCTCTCTGTCTCTCCGTCTCTGTATATCTGTCTGTCTGTCTCTCTTTGTCCCTGTCTTTGTCTCTGTATATCTCTCTGTCTCTGTTTCTCTGTCTGTGTCTCTGTATGTCTATGTCTCTGTCTGTCTGTGTGTGTGTGTGTCTCTGTCTATGCCTCTGTATGTCTGTCTCTGTCTGTCTGTCTGTCTCTCTGTCTCGGTCTCTCTCTCTGCCCCCCTTTCGATAGATAGATAAGCAGGTGGGTATATAGACAGACAGATAGGTAGGTAATAGATTGATAGACATAAAGATAGACAGACAGACAGTCAGACGGACAGATAGATAGATAGACAAATAGATAGGCAGACAGACAGACAGACAGATAGATAGATAGATAGACAATATATAGCTGCTCTTGGAATTGTGGTGCAAAAACAATGTTCAAATAATCAAAACGTTTATTTAGCTTTGTTGGATTTTCATAAGGCAATCAATTCTACTTACTAAAAACTATCAAACTGTATGAAAAACAAATTGTAAAAGTGCATTCGAAGTGCAGTTGACATCATGAAATGTGCTGTTAGATGTAATGCTCAGCAGACAGACTGTTCACTGCACAGCTGGAGTGAAAACAAGGCGATGTGTGCAACCTAGTGCACTTTTTGACTCACTTGTGTGAACAAAGTGAGTCTATGTTTTAACCCGGTGTTCGGTTGTCTCTGTGTGTGTGTGTGTGTGTGTGTGTGTGTGTGTGTGTGTGTGTAATTGTTTTGATCATCCATGAGGGTTTTGGGATTTAATTCTTGGCCGTACATTGTGGGTGCATTGTCACGCATGCTGTCACTAAACGAATGCTCATAACCGTTGATTTGCATTTCACTTCACGACTTTGTCACTAAACGAATGCTCATAACTGTTGATTTGCATTTCACTTGACTTTGTCACTAAACGAATGCTCATAACTGTTGATTTGCATTTCACTTGACGACTTTGTCACTGAACGAATGCTCATAACTGTTGATTTGCATTTCACTTGACGACTTTGTCACTAAACGAATGCTCATAACTGTTGATTTGCATTTCATTTGACGACTTTGTCACTAATGAATGCTCATGACTGTTGATTTGCATTTCACTTGACGACTTTGTCACTAAATGCTTATAACTGTTGATTTGCATTTCACTTGACGACTTTGTCACTAAATGCTTATAACTGTTGATTTGCATTTCACTTGACGATTTTGTCACTAAATGCTTATAACTGTTGATCTGCATTTCACTTGACGACTTTGTCAATGACGGATTAGGTCAAATCCCCCCAAACCCACATGGTGAATTTCATTCATAAACCAACCGACAAACAATGTGCTTTCTGACAAATTCTGTTTATCAGATCAAAAAGACGTTTTTTCATGATTCACACACAGGTAGACAAAGACAGGTTACCTAAGACAACAACGTGTAACTGAAACAACGTGTAAGCGACAATTATTTCAATGCATTTTTTTTTAAATGTGTGTGTGTGTGTGCGTGCGTGCGTGCGCGCGCGCGTGCGCGCGTGATTTTGACGGTGGTGCTGACTTACATTATTTAGTTTCCCATCAGTGTTTTGTATTATTTTTTTTTATTTTACTTGTTTTTCAGCCATGAGATGGATCAGTGGTCAAAAGACGACTTTTTTTTCGGAGGGTGTTTTCTTTTTCTTTTTTCTTTTTTTTCTTACATCAAAAATTGCCGCCGTCGTTGTTGTTGGTTTGAAAAGGTCAGCAGCTCCAGTCACGTCGCTCCTTCAGTGTCTTTACAACAGAAACTAGCTGTTTAGAACGGTGTGGGGAAATCGTCAGGCTGCTTCTCTTCACAGCCGTCCCTTCATCATGGCTTCCTTTCTGGTTCCACCTGGCAGCATCATTGGGGGAGGGGCAGGGGGAGGGGGTCGTCTTGTTCCCTCCAGTACGGTGGACACAGGTTTTCAGTCAGTGTGAACAAAATTACTGTCATTCAACGGCTGAACTTTGAGCGTCGCCTTGAGGATTGTCGCTTTTGTTGAACGTTAAACTGACACATGTGTTGAATATATTGCAGTGACCGACTTGAATTGACTGACACATGTGTTGAACATATTGCAGTGACTGACTTGAAGTGACTGACATGTGTGTGAGATCATTTCGGACTGATGATTACAAGTTTTATTCTGCATTGTTGCTGTTTTCATTGTGTGTTTTGTCTAGGTGTGTATTGTTGGGGGGGGGGGGGGGGGGAGGGGGGGATTGGGGCGAGGTGTTTGTTTCTGTTAAAAAAAATAAAAAAAAAAAAAATTATTTATTCCCTACCTCTACTTCATGCTTTACATTGGCTCCCAGTACAAGATAGAATGGCTTACAAAGCGGTATCTCTTGTTTCGAGTCCATTGAGGCTACTGGTCCAGGGTATCTTTCCGATCAAATCCATCTTTACACATCTTCACGCTGACCCCACTGTTCTGAAACACGCATGTTTAGGATCCGCGGTAAGCCCACGATGTCTCACAATCCCACGATTTCTCTCACTTTGAGAGAACTCACTTTGAGAGAACTCACTTTGAGAGAACTCACTTTGAGAGAAATCACTCTGAGAGAACTCACTTTGAGAGAACTCACTTTGAGAGAACTCACTTTGAGAGAAATCACTTTGAGAGAAATCACTTTGAGAGAACTCACTTTGAGAGAAATCACTTTGAGAGAACTCACTTTGAGAGAAATCGTGGGATTGCGAGAAATCGTGGAGGGGCGCAGTCTCAGAGAAAAATGGGAGAAAAAGAAAAGAGAAATGGGGGCCACGACAACGATGATCATGACAATGACAGTGGTGTCAGCAAAGACATCAACAGTAATGACACTGAAACACTACTATTTATTGTATTTCACAAAAGATGGATCTCTGCCGCGGCAATGCATCGACCTCAAATTCAACATCGGAAATATAGCAAACAACGAAGTTCAAGCAATGTGTGTAACTCAAAGAGAAATATAAAATGAAATGAAATAATATAATACAATACAATACAATACAATACAATATAATATAATATAATATAATACAATACAATACAATACAATACAATACAATACAATACAATATAATATAATATAATATAATATAATATAACTTGAACCGAATCTTTCTTGGATGTTGGGAATAACATCAAAATGATTCATCTTTCAACATAGATATAGCAAAAAAGTGTTTCGCATGCTTTACCCTCACGTAGGGCACGTGAAAACCGGACCATACAGTTCTGATGTCTGTTGTGATGCAACCTTTTCTGTCACATTTTGTTAGAATGTTCTTCATTTCTTGCTTGCTCATTTTTTGTTCATTTGTTTGTGCCAGCATCCTTTCGCATGCAAGACTGATTGAAAATAGCTTCCAAGTTTCATAGAAGACACTTAGAACATGATTTTTTTTAAACAGAGTGAAAGAAACCAGCCAAGTAAACACACACACACACACACACACACACACACACACACACACACACACACACACACACACACACTCACTCACTCACTGACACAAACATACATTCACACTTTTTTAAACCAGTACAATGCCATTACCTGCACCGTCTATTCTTGAAGTCTTCGCTGACGCCACTATCACGATCATCGTTGTCGTTTCCACCACTTATCGTTTCATTTTTTCTCTCTCTCATTTTTCTCTTAGACTTGCATTGGGAAAAGACAATAAACCAACTCCTTTCCCAATCTAACTTCCCGACAGCACAAACAGAGAGACACAGAAAAGTTCAGCAGCTCGGTTCTTTACTGACACATGAAACGAAATAAAGACATGACAAATCAAAGCGCACAAAAGTTTCCCCCCATCTAACTACAGCACAATTAATTCAGTTCCAATCCTTCATGTCGCAGAGTCACTGCAGCACCAGTCCAGCACACTAACACTACCAGAGTTCACCTGAGCGTAACTCCACCCAACATCTGAAGATTGAAGTCACTTGTAGACTCTAGGGTTAAGGTAGGATGGGGAGAGGGGGACAATGGAAAAGGGTACGTTGGGAATGTGGAGGAGGGGGAGTGAGCGTGAGGAAACTGGGGCAGGGAAACGCACTGTTCCAGCGTCGAACATGGGGCTCCCGTTGAAGGCAGTGGTACGAGGGAAAAGTCACAGGAAAAATCTGGAACAATGAGCTCCCAGTCTCGACTACACTTTTACAAGTTCACAAGCAAGAGTACTGGACTTAAAATATTTCCGATAAAACATCCCCCTAACCTTACAAACGCCCAATACCTAATTCTCCTTGAAGTCAACAAAAGTCACAAGCCACATCCCTAATTTAACACTACGAAGACAAATATACAACTCCCTCACCTGTCACCAGGTAGACACATAGGCACACCACTGGCCCAGAGTGAAAACACAGACCACACACAGAGGAAAAGGGGTGACAAGGAACACGCCCCACTACTTCTGTCAGACGGCACCCAGCAGCTCACTCGCTGGAACGGCCACCTGTCTCTAAAAGAGCTTGGCATCAAAAGCGAAGCTGATTCTGTCTTTCTAACCTACATTAATTTCTGAACTCGTTCAGAGGTCAAAAATGCTCAAGGAATAGGAACATACCACACACATATCCCAGAGATGCACGTACATACGCCCAGCGTTAAACTGAGTATATACACGAAGGAGAGAGGGTGGTGAAGGAGAGAGGAAGAGAGAGGGGGGAAAGAAGGGAGAAAGAAAGGGGGAAGGAGAAAAGAGGTGCACACAGAGATGGCCAACGAGCCGTGACATGCACACATTCTCCATCAGACCAATCGTTCGTCAATCTTTTCTTTTTCCCAGTCATCCTAACCATGCATGCTGCCGCTCCGTACAATGCACTAACAAAAATATCAACACATTCATCAATATCATCCATCATAACTCTTTTCGCTCTCTCCAAACACTCTTTAAATTCACACGAATTAATCTAATCCTTGAACATTTGCGCACTTTCCTCAGACCATACAATTTTTTCTCTCACGCCTTCAGTCGTAACTTCATTCTCTCCCCTTTCACTCCTCTCACTCCTCCAAGTCAACTCAACGGGAAAGTGCCAAGAATGTAGCCTATCTGCAACACGTAAGTCACATCTGTTAAACAATTCTTCTGAAACAATGAAATAATCAATCACGCTACACCCGTGCGACGACACATAAGTAAATTCACCTAAATCAAACATAAAACAAAAGTCAAGGAGAGATGATGCAAACTTATTAATAATCTTATCTTTAGAAGAACGAAACTCAAACTCATTTTCTTCATGACTATCTAAATAAGAACTATAACAGGACAGTCCTGGTGATGCTGACCTTATCGCCTGTCCTATGAAGGAGAGACAGAGAGAGAGAGAGAGAGAGAGAGAGAGAGAGAGAGAGAGAGAGAGAGAGAGAGAGAAGGAGAGAGAGGGGGGGGAGACAATGAAGGGGAGAGAGAGGGGAGAGAGAGAGAGAGTGAAGGAGAGAGAGAAGAGAGAGAATGAAGGAGAGAGAGAGGGAGAGAGAGAGAGAAAATGGAGACAGAGAGAGAAGAAAGAGAATGAAGGAGAGAGAGAGAGAAGGAGAGAGAGAAAAGAGAGAGAATGAAGGAGAGAGAGAGAGAGAAGGAGAGAGAGAGAGAATGAAGGAGAGACAGAGAGAGAAGGAGAGAGAGAGGGGGGAGACAATGAAGGGGAGAGAGAGGGGGAGAGAGAGAGTGAAGGAGAGAGGAGAGAGAGAATGAAGGAGAGAGAGAGGGAGAGAGAGAAAATGGAGACAGAGAGAGAGAGAAAGAAGGAGAGAGAGAAGGAGAGAGAGAGAGAAGGAGAGAGAGAGGGGGGAGACAATGAAGGGGAGAGAGAGGGGGAGAGAGAGAGAGAGAGTGAAAGAGAGAGAGAGAAGAGAGAGAATGAAGGAGAGAGAGAGAGAGAGAGAGAAAATGGAGACAGAGAGAGAGAGAGTGAAAGAGAGAGAGAGAGAGAGAGAGAGAGAGAGAGAGAGAGAGAGAATGAAGGAGAGAGGAGATGGGTACAAAGATAGAGAGAAAGAGAGGGGTGAGAGAGAGGAAGAGAAAGGAGAGCAGACAGAAGGAGATGGGGAGAGAAAGAAAACGAAAGGTGTTCACTCAGGTGGAAGGAAGGAACAGCACAATATGCCTTGCTGTATCCGCTGCTAAATGGTGCACGGAGCAGGATTATAGCATTCATATATATATATATATATATATATATATATATATATATATATATACACGATACAGAGAGAGAGAGACGGACAGAGATAGGCAGAGACAGAAACAGAGAGATACAGAGAGAGATTTATTCATTAAAACCGGGCCATTGCCCGCAATAAAAGGGTATGTGAATTAACAGTTCATAATTTAATGCAACATAAACTGCCTATAACATATGATAATTAAACCGAAACCAATAACTATGTGCTGATTAGAAGTAATCAAACAATTTATGAAGTAGCTATTTCTCTGAACTCAAAAGCCTTGTACAAGTACAGAAATAAATTACGTAAAGAGTAGCATCACTACTTGACAAGAATAACATCAACTTAAACAAACAGGGTTGTTTGCAGTATTTAGGTCGAATGAGTCTCTTTTTAACATTGCTCCGTGCTTCACAACAAAGGACAAAATGTACCTCTTCTTTTGCTTTCTTGCACAACGGACACAATAAATCAGATTTGTTATATGTTTCACACCTTTTAAACGATAAACAGCTAAATCAGCTATACAGAAACTAAATCTTGTTGTCATAAAACTTAGGTATCTGTCAATATTTAGCAACAGATAAGGTTCCACATTATGATGACTGGAGAATGTTCTATGAACACTGAACCTTTCACTCGTACCAATATGTGAATCACAAGTTTGCCATCGAATCAAGCGTTGACGTGAAGTATATATATAACTTAGACATTCCTGGCTTCACTGGCAATAGTTACCATTACATGCAACCAGAAAGCTGAGACGAGCGGTGAAAAATATTCCCCAGTATTTGTCAACATTAGAGTTAGAACACCATTATATAATAATTAATAATAACTATGGTATTTATATGGCGCAAAATCTTGATGAAATCAACTCTAAGCGCACGGAAAAAGTATAACCACAAGCACACACACATACAAACACGCACACACAACACACACACACACACACACACACACACACACACACATTTCAAAACCTCCTGTACGGCTAAACAAAACTGTCAAAAGAGAGGAAAAATAGAAAAAGAGTCATGTACAAATATTTACATCTCAGCTTCCCACACCGAGTACGTACAGGCTGCAGTGGGAGTAGTAGGGATCGTGGAGAGGACTATTAGGAAGAAGAAAAGAGGTGAGTTTTAAGAGCAGTCTTAAAATGATGATAAGACTGAATTTATGATAACCTGTTCAAAGAAGTTTCGTCAATATCCTTCCTTTCCTGACTCTGTTCTGATCAATAGCACACTGTTCGCAGTCTTGGTGTAATCCTAGACCAGTCTCTTTCCTTCCAACAGCACATTTCGAATATCTGTAAAGTTGCCTATTTGGAACTGCGTAGAATCAGCGCTATCCGCCACTATCTCTCAACCGATGCAACAAAGACACTTGTATGCTCTCTGGTTCTCTAAAGATTGGATTACTGCAACTCTCTTTTGGCCGGCCTTCACAAATATCTGTCAGACAGACTCCAACGAATTCAGAATAACGCTTCCAGACTCATTTGCAGAGCTTCTAAATTTGACCATGTTTCTCCTCTCCTTCAGTCTCTCCACTGGTTGCCTGTTTCTGATCGAACAGACTATAAGCTATCCACTCTGACCTTTTCTGCAGTCAACGGATCTGGCCCCAAGTATCTTTCTGAACTCCTCCATATCTATACCCCGTCTCGCCAGCTCCGTTCTTCCTCTGATACTCGACTTCTCAGGATACCTCACGTCAGAAGTAAGACCTATGGACACAGATCGTTTTCTTTTCAATCGCCAAAGACGTGGAACAAGCTCCCTGATAACCTCCGTCATTCTGATTCCATCGCATCTTTTAAACCTCGTCTCAAAACTCACCTTTTCCCTCAGCAATAAGTTCAAATGTGGCAGGTCCACTTCCTTTGCGTTAGCTGTGCTTGACTATGTGTGTATACATATGTATGTGTACATAACTACATGCATGTATATGAATGTGTATTGTGTGTGCATGCGTTTATGTAAGTTTGTGCCTGCCTATGTGTGCGTATGTGTTAGGGTAGCTGTTAGATACACATGTATGTTAAAATGTATGTATGCATGTGTGTGTGTGTGTGTGTGTGTGTGTGTGTGTGTGTGTGTGTGTGTGTGTAGTCACATTTTGGTGTGTGTGTATGTAACAGTGATGCAATGTTTTATGTTAACAAAAGCGTTTTTGTAAAGCACCTAGAGCAGATTTCTGGATAGTGTGCTATATAAGTATCCCTTATTACTATTATTAAGAGAAAGTAGGCAGTTGACGGACTGAGAGTGGAAGTTTGTTCCAGGAGAGTGGGCCAGAAACAGAGAAGGCACGTGGGCCAAAGGTACTGAGCTTTCCCGTGCACTACGTATCCCACCTCCCCAAATTTTTATCCAATGAAACGTTTGAAGTCCTGAGGCAGATGCATGCAAGTTATTTGATTGAATCTGTACTGAAAGCCACAACTGTCTCAGAAAACAAAACATCGTCAGCCAACAAAAGGATGAATAATTCGAAAGCACCAGGAATCAAAGTTTCTCCATGCCTCCCATTATTAACACCGCGTGACACTGGCTTATTCATGAAGACGGAGAATTATACCGAACCACATACATCGCCTTGTATAGCTCAGGCAGAACAAGTAATATAATCTGATAAGTGATCCACGGTTGAGTATGTTTGGGTTTTTTTCAGGGAGAGACAAAGAGACAGAGACAACGTGGACGAGAGAGAAAGAGAGAGACAGAGAGAGAGACAGACAGACAGACAGACAGACAGACAGAGAAAAAAGCGAAACGAGACGAACTGAAACAAAACGACCGTGAAAAACAAATGTACGTGCTGTTTACCACTCTACGCTGGGGGATAATAAAAAAGAAAATTATAACAAGCACATGGACACACACACACACACACACACACACACACACACACACACACTAATCACGGTCGCTCACACAAGCACAAAAAGCAAAACCTAAATAATGTGGGTAGATAAGACGTCACATCAGCACACCTTTCCATAGTTTAAGTCTGTTGTGTATACATCACGTTGCTTTCTTCGGCTGAATCTTTTCACAGAATTTGGGAGTTTGACTGAATGGGGAAGTAACGAAAAAGAAATAAAATAATAGTTTCACACATATTCTGTGACAAAAAAACATTAATACTTTACATAACATCTGAGGTAAGGGTATTTCTTTAAATCATGTTGGGTTTTGGTCAGCTGCTGGCGGAGAGTGATAAGTAAAGGGAGCCTGAGGACAACACAGTCTGAAGTACTCTCACACAGAAAGATCGGACAGACTGACAGACCGGTAAACAGAGTCAGGGACAAAGATAAACAGAACCAGCAAGAAGTGTGCTGGAACACACACACACACACACACATTGTGGAAGTTGAGAGAAATGTGTTTGCTTTCTTCATTACAAACGAAAACGTAAATCATACTCCTACTACTACTTTGACTTCCACCACTACTGCTAAGAGAAATTAAGAAGCAGAAGAAGAAGAGGTATGGTAATATAAAAAGCACTACTCACCATGGCTTCAGTAACTGTAGCGGCGGCGACAAGCATGGCGAGCAGCATTTTTGCACTGAAGGTGACCATTGTGTGATTTCTCTCCTGACCAAACTCTGGCACTTCACAGACAAGTTTTTGATGCTGTTTTTGTTTATTCCCCTAAAATCAACTTTCAACAAAGCAGTTAAATGAGACTTGTACAGAAACAAAAATGTATCGTTTTCTTTTTAAAAAAAAAGAAGTTCTGTTTGGTTTCGAATTAAAGATTTGAAAAAGCGAAACGTCTCTTTACCGAGTCAACTGTTTAAAAAAAAGTTGGTCAGGAAGGGAAGGTGAAGTGTCTGTTTACCGCGCTGTCTCCAATGGTTGTTGGTAGAGCCAGGCTGTGGACCCACGTCAGTCGGTCAGCTGTGTGTGTGGTGCATGCGCGTGGCTTTCCCTGGTGCTAGAGACCGTGGCAGGGATGGTGGCAGCATTTTCATACGTCCTGCCCGCCCTCTATGTAAATGTGCTCCTCTGCCATTGGTCAGTGGCGACACGAGACGCGCGTGCTGAGGTGGGAGGGGGCGGAAACAACGATACGGTTTGCTTTTGCTGTTGCCAGCTTTTCTCCTGTTTATCCCGCAAATTACTTTTTCTCGTTTTGTCATTATGGTAGAGATTATGTAAAGTGCAGCGCTTCTGTCTGTCTGTCTGTCTGTCTGTCTCTGTCTGTCTGTCTGTCTCTCATTTTCAGTGGAAATTGGAGCTCTGTCAATCAAACAGCAAGTTACAGAGCGAACAGACCATGTTGTGCCACAGCACCTGGCAGTCCGCTGCCGTCACGAAAGAGCGAAGTGCCGTGTGAAACACGAAGTGCGGTGTGAAACACGAAGTGCGGTGTGAAACACGTTGCTATGTGAATCACGAAGTGCTGTGTGAAACATGAAGTGCGGTATGAAACACGTTGCTATGTGAAACACGAAGTGCGATGTGAAACACGAAGTGCGGTGTGAAACACGAATTGCGGTGTGAAACACGAATTGCGGTGTGAAACACGAGGTGCTGTGTGAAACACGAAGTGCGATGTGAAACACGAATTGCGGTGTGAAACACGAATTGCGGTGTGAAACACGAAGTGTGGTGTGAAACATGAAGTGCTGTGTGAATCATGTTGCTATGTGAAACACGAAGTGCGATGAAACACGTGAAACACTAAGTGCTGTGTGATGAAACACGTGAAACACGAAGTGCTGTGTGAAACACGTGAAATACGAAGTGCGATGAAACACGTGAAACACGAAGTGCGATGAAACACGTGAAACACGAAGTTCTGTGTGAAACACGAAGTGCGATGAAACACGAAGTGCTGTATGATGAAACACGTGAAGCACGAAGTGCTGTGTGATGAAACACGTGAAACACGAAGTGCTGTGTGATGAAACACGTGAAACACGAAGTGCACACAACGTGCACATCCAGGCACGTATGCTACGTGTAAAAGAAAACGTTCTTCGTGGCCTCGACTGGTTTTATTGATCAACATCAGAGTGATAGTAAAGGTCCATTCCATGATTTGATCAAAGTTTTAGACGAGCAGTTATATCCAGTTAAGTGTAGACATAATCAAGATAATCGTCGACCAAACAGCTATGGGTATAGATTGATTGACTTGTGTCTTAATTATTTATTTTTTATGGAAGAGCAGGGAGAGATGACGGAATCGGAATGTTCACTAGTAATGGCTGTACTGTGATTGACTACATGATTGAATCCCCTTTTTTGTTAACAAAAATAAAAGATTTTACTGTTTCCCCATTTGATGCTTTATTATCTGACGTACGCAGCCCGTTGATCTTGTCTCTGGCTACTGAGTGTCACATATTGAACCATACATATTATACTGATACGGCTGTCATACCGTGTCATAAAAAATGTGCCACATCAAATTTAACAGGTCAGAATGAAATGATACGAAAATGGGAACACGAAAAGGCTGCTTCTTTTCAAGAAAATTTGTCTAACGCTGAGCTTACACACTTAAATGACGCAATCGATGCTGATGATATTGACGTCATAAATGATAAGCTCGCAAACATTCTGATTCAGACGGCAAAAGATATTCTCGGGACATATCAAATTCGTACTTCTAACACAAAACACAGAGATAGTCGCAGTTGGTTTGATTCCACATGCAAACGAAGCCGATCAGAATATTTTAAAGCTAAGCGCAGAGTTTTAAAAAAAAAAGAGATTCTAGTGAAAATAGAGACACGCTGGAAAGAGTCAGCAAAAGTTACAAGTCCATTTTAAAGAAAGCAGAAAAGACGTGGAGAAAAAAATGGCACAGAGAACTACGAAGTTTACGCAAAAGCAATTCAAGAGAACTATGAAATAGAATTAAAAAGAAAAAGAAAGCATCATGTCTCATAAATTTAGAAGACAACCTTAACGTTAATGATAATGAATATATTGACAGTACAATGACAATGCACACTATCAATTTAGAGGATAGTGATGATATTTCAAATACATGTGTAGCCGAGTACCGAGTGGTTCTAATAGGGGTACGGCACAAAAGACTTAACTAATTGATTGATTGAATGAAAGACAAGATCCCACGCACAGGCCAGGGACATATAGAGGCCAGTCACAAATGGGTTTTTCTATTGTTTTATTTACAATAGTTACATGGAGAAAAACTAAGAGAAGAAGATATCTAGGAGAACTAAGAAGAAGAAGACAAAAAGAGAACTAGTCTAAGAGAAGACTAAGAAGAAGAAGACTAGAAGAGAAGACAATGAGAAGAAAACCTAAGAGAAGAGAATAGAAGAGAAGAGAAGATAAAAAGAGAAGAAGACTAGAAGAGAACTAGTCTAAGAGAAGACAATGAGAAGAAAACCTAAGAGAAGAGAACAGAAGAGAAGAGAAGATAAAAAGAGAAGAAGACTAGAAGAGAACTAGTCTAAGAGAAGAAGACAGTGCAGCGATGATACGTAGCGAGGTGTCAGCTGTTGTGGGGACACACACGACACACTGCCCGCGACACAGCAAGAGAGAGAGAGCAGGCTCTGGTCAGATGACTGACCAGGTATGAAATGACCACTCATCATTCACTGTGCCAATTTATGCAAGTTTAGCGGACCGCAAAGTGCGTCACGTGTGCTTGCAAGCAGATCGTCACTAATCACGGAGAATCCGATGACAATTGTGTTTGTTTAAAGGTGTTCAGTGATAGATTTCTAAATGATTCCTGAACCGATTTACGTCGGATAAGTTGCAAAAGAAAGAGCTCAACGCCTACTTTATAATGAGTGTAAAATGAAGTGTTGATTATTTAAGATGAATTTATAATCTTAATTTAAGTCACCTGAACAGGGTCAGTTTTAACGAGCTCGTCGCTGAAAATTACAAACTGCGTTAAATCAGTTTCACGTAGGCGAACATAAATGGAATAGATTTAAAGATGGAATTAAGACGATTCTGCCAGTATATAATACTAGTAGTTTACTGATCTGACAAAAGAGCTATTAATTAAATACTGTGGAACAGAAACACAAGTTTCTTCTCAGCCAATGACGTATCGCGACGCGACACTGGTCGAGCAGTGAGCAGGTGGTCTGGCCAGGACAAAATGATGTAAGCAGAGTTACGTCACATATTCTGTGCAAGGGTTAGAAGTGAAAACGTCGTCTGCTCTGGCTTGTGCGTGAATAGTGTTGGAGCAAGCATAGCGCGCTTGGTCACACCTCCCCCCATCTTTTGAAATCCATCGTCCGCGATGGTTAATGTAAAGTAATTCTTGTGAGGAGACTTAGCTGAGCATCAAACAAGAATTATTGGACAGGTAAGGGAGATAATTTAGCTGATAACTGATAGCTAAGTGAATGTGAAATGACTGCAACATTCTTATGAACAACACCCTACTTCTATATTCAAAGTGGCTTTAGCCAGGTTAAGTTACGAGTTTGGTCTTAGTCAAATGCATCCTAACTTTGAAGAGTTTGATATAGAGAAGGGGTCCGAATTTGGTAAATACACTATGAAGATGGAAAGCATTCATTTGTGTGCCTATCAATCTATCTATCTTATTACTGTCAGACGCACATGTTGAGTAGCATACATGTATAATAGCATAAATAAAAAAATGAATTATTATAGCATGTTCATAGACATGAAAACATAAAGCATTGCATAGGCCATATGACAATGATAGGTCATAGGAAAGGCAAGAAGGTAAGAACAGAATAATTAAAAAAACTGATAAAACATGAATAATGCATCACGACTGTCTCTGCTGCAAAAGAAAATTAGTTTGACCAGTCTCAAAACACTGTTAGTGGAGTCCTGGTTGCCAGTCGTGTGGATCGCCTTGGTGCGGGATCTGGTGGTAGTGGAGGCGGCTCTGGTGCAGCTCGCTGGGTTGGTGTCCTTGGTCTTGGCATGGGCCTGGTCAGCCACATACCACTGTCACTGTCAGTGTCAGTGTCAGTCACTTTGTCGCCCTGGTGGTGCAGTGAGACCGGGTCTGTAGGCGTGACAGAGGGTGGTTGTTGGCTGGACCTCTGCGGTGCGGGGCTGATGACAGGTGGGGACATCCGTGGGACCACAGCGTCAGGTGTGGTGCTGTGGTGCCTCCGTCGTCTGTGTCTCCTGCATCTCTGGTTTGGAGCTGGTGCAGTTGATGGCATGGGCCCAGGTCGCCCAGTATGTGTAGTGGCAACACACTGGTTGTGGGCTGGAGCTGCAGGCTGGTGGTCAGCATTCTGTTGCCTGGCCTTGTAACGTCGCTTGTGGCGACACTGGTGCTCTGTGTGGCCAGACCTCTCACACCAGACACAGTGCGAGGGGTCTGGGGTGTGCTCAGCAGCACAGCGTTGAGGATGAAGTGCTGGTTGTGGAGGAAGTGGGCTGTGTGCTGGCATGGGTGACTGCAGCTGACGTCGCAGGCTGGTGTTCTCAGCTGCGAGTGTGGCCAGCTGGGACTGTAGGCGGACAACAGTGGTGTTGTCTACGCCAGGGCAGATGTTGTAGGTGTGGCTGTCCTCCCGCAGCCATCGCAGGGCCTCCTTCTTCGCTGCCTCGAAGGTGGTGTCAGGGTGGTAGCGGATGAGGCGCCTGACATCACGCTTCAGTGTGGCTGGCTGAAGGCCTCTGGCGAAAGCGTCGCGGAGGATGGTCGCTGGCACCTGCATTACCCCATCTTCGGCCTTGTTGACCTTGGTCCATAGGTGCCGAAGATGGGATGCGTAGTCGATCACCGTCTCTTTGGGCTGCTGCTGTCTGTTGAAGAACGCAGTGGCAAGGTCGGTGGCATCTTGCTGCTCTCCCCAGTTCTCCTCACTAAGAAGAAGAAGACTAGAAGAGAAGACAATGAGAAGAAAACCTAAGAGAAGAGAATAGAAGAGAAGAGAAGATAAAAAGAGAAGAAGACTAGAAGAGAACTAGTCTAAGAGAAGACAATGAGAAGAAAACCTAAGAGAAGAGAATAGAAGAGAAGAGAAGATAAAAAGAGAAGAAGACTAGAAGAGAACTAGTCTAAGAGAAGAAGACAGTGCAGCGATGATACGTAGCGAGGTGTCAGCTGTTGTGGGGACACACACGACACACTGCCCGCGACACAGCAAGAGAGAGAGAGCAGGCTCTGGTCAGATGACTGACCAGGTATGAAATGACCACTCATCATTCACTGTGCCAATTTATGCAAGTTTAGCGGACCGCAAAGTGCGTCACGTGTGCTTGCAAGCAGATCGTCACTAATCACGGAGAATCCGATGACAATTGTGTTTGTTTAAAGGTGTTCAGTGATAGATTTCTAAATGATTCCTGAACCGATTTACGTCGGATAAGTTGCAAAAGAAAGAGCTCAACGCCTACTTTATAATGAGTGTAAAATGAAGTGTTGATTATTTAAGATGAATTTATAATCTTAATTTAAGTCACCTGAACAGGGTCAGTTTTAACGAGCTCGTCGCTGAAAATTACAAACTGCGTTAAATCAGTTTCACGTAGGCGAACATAAATGGAATAGATTTAAAGATGGAATTAAGACGATTCTGCCAGTATATAATACTAGTAGTTTACTGATCTGACAAAAGAGCTATTAATTAAATACTGTGGAACAGAAACACAAGTTTCTTCTCAGCCAATGACGTATCGCGACGCGACACTGGTCGAGCAGTGAGCAGGTGGTCTGGCCAGGACAAAATGATGTAAGCAGAGTTACGTCACATATTCTGTGCAAGGGTTAGAAGTGAAAACGTCGTCTGCTCTGGCTTGTGCGTGAATAGTGTTGGAGCAAGCATAGCGCGCTTGGTCACACATGTATTACTGAAGATGAAATTACTTAGCCATCAAAAGACTGGAGAAAAGACTGGTGAAGACATGATTCGTAATGAATATATATCATTAACAGCGTTCCTTTGCTGACAGAAACATATTGTAAATTATTTAACAAGATACTGGATGAACGTATTGCACCAGAAAAAAATGGGTATCCGGCTTGATATTGCCATTGTATAAAGGCCAAGGTTATACACATGACTGTGATAATTATAGGGGGAATAACTTTGCTCAGCTGTGTTGGAAAACTATTCACTACAGTGTTAAATGCTAGACTGACGTATTATATCAATGTAAACAATATACTTTCAGGGGCCCAAGCAGGATTTAAACAGTCCCATCCCATTCTACATAAGATCAAATTTTTGTTTTGAAATCACTAATTGATATTTTCTGCATGAAAAAGAAGAAACTTTACTGTGCTTTTGTTGATTTGTAAGGGTGTACGACAAGGAGAAAATCTCTCGCCTTTGCTTTTTTCTCTGTGTCTCAATGATTTAGAGTCCATCTGTTGATCTTTTATTGAATGTTAACATTTCAGACTTAGATAGTTACATACATACGATTATTTGTACTGTTGTATGCAGATGACACAATTTTACTTTCGGGGACGAAAGAAGGATTACAACAGTCCCTCAATGTTTTTCACAAATATTGTTTAAAATGGAAACTAGTGGTCAATGTAAAAAAAAAAAAATTAAAAAAAAAAAAAAAAAAAGAGAGAGAAAATGATGATATTTAGTACTATAAACATGCTAAAGCCTGTTTTTAAGTTTGGTGATGCATGTTTGGATGTTGTCGATTCTTTTAAATATCTTGGTATCGAATTTAGTAGAAACGGAACTTTTTACAAAGCTAAAAAAAATGATTTATGAACAGGCCCAAAAAGCTGTGTTTTCTTTATTTCAGTCAGCCAGAAATCAAGATTTACCTTTACATATCGTTCTGGACATGATTGTTCCTATTTTGTTGTATGGTGCAGAAATATGGGGTTATGAACATGTAGATATACTTGAAAAATTAGAAATGAAATTTTTGAAACCCTGATCAAACTGAACAGAAATACTATGACCCAAACTGTTTATGGAGAAACTGGTATTTATCCAATTAGTGTGTTAGTGAAAATGAGATTAGTTCGATTTTGGACCAGCTTAGTGATATCAAACACAGAAAAATATTCTGGGAAACTATATTTGATATTACTTTATTTATATCGAAATGGTATTTATTCTTCAAAATGGATGAGTTGCATCAGACAAATTTTAATAGAAGCAGGGTATGACTGTGTTTGGGATGCTCAATTCTTCTTGGAGAGGGAATCTTTCTGCAAGAATGTCAACATTGCTTTGAGAGATAACTTTCAAAATCTATGGAGACATGCTCTAGAGGCGAGTAGTAAATGTTTGTTTTATCGAAATTTCAAAAGTGGATTTGGTAGAGAAAAATATATAAGTCGAATGCCTGATAATTACGTTATCAGCGTCTTCAGATTTCGAAGTAGTAATTATAAGCTGGAAACAGAAACAGGGAGATACAAAGGCATACCTCGACAGTTACGGCTTTGTAAGGTTTGTAACATGTCTGTGATCGGGGATGAGTTTCATTTTATAATGGAATGTCCCAGTTATAATCAGTTACGAAATCGATATGTTCCTAAAGAAAATTTGTCTCCAAAATCGGTTTTTAATTTTTGTAATATGCTCAAAGGAGACAAAAAAAGTCATTTTAGCTGTGAGTCAAATTAGATTTGCAATTGTTGCCTAGCTACACTTTTGGAGTTCGTTCTTTAGTTTAACGTCTTTTCACTGTAAGTGATATTAGACGAGGGTAGGGAAAAAAATCGAGTGGGAGGAGGGGGAAGGGGGGGGGGGAATTACTGTGTACGCATGCGAGTAAGTGAAAGTGTGTGTGTGTGTGTGTGTGTGTGTGTGTGTGTGTGTGTGCGTGCGTGCGTGTGTGTGTGTATGTGTGTGTGTGTGTGTGTGTGTGTGTGTGTGTGTGTGTGTGTGTGTGTGTGTGTGTGTGTGTGTGTGTGTGTGTTGCATATAGAAAATGATTGATTTAAGTTTTGTTAAAAAAAAAAAATTAAACAAAAAAATCCCATAACAATATAACATATTTCTAATGAAAAACTAACAACTATAACAGCGAACCAACTGGACTATTTAACAAGGAGTTGAAAAAGTCATACATCAGCAATGGACTGCTGAAGATCGTCAACACTGAAGATGATTTCAGTTCAGGGATTTGAGACTTTAACATATCGCAAGTTGGTATGTGATCGGCTGTTATGTGAGCACCACAGATGCAAGAAACATTACTGACATATTTTGTCCTAAAACAATTCATTTTCCATCTGCAGATTAGAGAAATGATTTTCCCATGAAACCATACATTTTCTTTATGTTATGTAACTCCGATTTACCGGTGTGTTTTTCCTCAAACTGAAATTTTGACCACTGGACTTTTTCTACCATGGTGTAACATTGCTGTTGTGAAAGCGAAATATTTAAATCTAACTCCTTCGTGGAGCGTCTAGCTCCTTTTTTAGCCAAAATGTCAACTTTTTCATTATAATAAAAACCGCAATGAGAAGGAATCCAGCAAAAGGTTATGCGAGAGCCTCTTAGTAAGAGTTCGTGAATCAAATGGTTAATTTCAATAATGAGTTCATACCTAACCGTTTCTTTTATAAGTTCAATAGCGTGAAGAACTGATTTAGAATCAACACAAAATACAATCTGGAATATTGTTTTCGGAAAGGATATCATGAAATTTAACGCCATTAGAATTGCTATGAGTTCAGCTGTGAAGATGGACTTATTCTCTTCCAGTTGAAATGAGTTTTGAAAGTTAAGGTCTGGAATAACGAAAGCAGCACCAGCTCTATCATTTACAGCAGAGCCGTCTGTAAATATCTTTAGATGATCAAGGTATTTATATTCCAAATGGATTCGTACATGCGATGTAAGTAATTTATGTTGTCATCTTTGGTCAGATCAGTGTGATCGATATCAAATTGCGCTCTTTGAAGTTCCCATACAGGTGTAGGTGATACTACACTTTTGGAGTTAAAAGACATTGTTGTGTATTTGGAAATGTTTGTTCTGGGCATGAAAAGATTATTTTACAGTAATCCTCTATACTCCAATAGGAGTGAAAGGATAATTAAAACTTGAAACGTGTGTGTGTGTGTGTGTGTGTGTGTGTGTGTGTGTGTGTGTGTGTGTTTCAATTTGCCGAAATGTTTAACATACACCTGTATAACTTCTGATCTAGTAAGTGTACTATAGCGACTGTTGTGTTTAGCAATGACAGAGTACTAATTAAAATTTTTGGGGGGGTTAAAAAAAATATATTTAACTCACTCAGTACGGCCAGTCCTCTCTTCTCCTCTACACAGACCCCTCGGATGTCCAGTGGGTGTCTGAATGACCCAACCTTTAGCTTCCGTCGTCAGAATTGTGGTATTCTTTGTCAACATTCACCTCTTCAGCATAAGAGCCTTCCGCTTGCAATATTTTGATGGTGGTAACTGGGGTGAAACGCTGTTAACGTCATCTCTTTCGCCGTTCGTATGGAGAGAGTTAATATATATATATATGAGCCAATACTTTTACCGTTGTAAAGTAATGAATATTTGCCATCATAATCATTAGCATTCTCTCTCTCTCTCTCTCTCTCTCTCTCTCTCTCTCTCTCTCTCTCTCTCTCTCTCCACGCCTTCACCTCTCCATTTATCTGAGGAAGACTGGTTAGGATTGGTGAAAAGAGCCCCTTTGGGACTGAGACAGGCTGCGATGGAGCGGCACTGTCAGTGGACATGCAGGGGACCTGGGTAGAGGGGAAGGTTGGGTAGGCCGGAATAGAGGAGGTGGGGAGGGGAAAGAGAGGGGAATTAGAAAGAGAGGGGTGGGGAGGAGAAAGAGAGGGGTGGGGAGGAGGAAGAGAGGGTGGGGAGGAGAAAGAGAGGGGTGGGGAGAAAGAGAGGGGTGGGGAGGGGAAAGAGAGGGGTGGGGAAAGAGAGGGGTGGGGAGGAGAAAGAGAGGGGTGGGGAGAAAGAGAGGGGTGGGGAGGAGGAAGAGAGGGGCGGGGAGGAGAAAGAGAGGGGTGGGGAGGAGGAAGAGAGGGGTGGGGAGGAGGAAGAGAGGGTGGGGAGGAGGAAGAGAGGGGTGGGGAGGAGGAAGAGAGGGGTGGGGAGGGGAAAGAGAGGGGTGGGGAGAAAGAGAGGGGTGGGGAGAAAGAGAGGGGTGGGGAGGGGAAAGAGAGGGGTGGGGAGAAAGAGAGGGGTGGGGAGAAAGAGAGGGGTGGGGAGGAGGAAGAGAGGGGTGGGGAGAAAGGGAGGGGTGGGGAGAAAGAGAGGGGTGGGGAGGAGAAAGACAGGGGTGGGGAGGAGAAAGAGAGGGGTGGGGAGGGGAAAGATAGGGGTGGGGAGGGGAAAGACAGGGGTGGGGAGGAGAAAGAGAGGGGTGGGGAGGGGAAAGAGAGGGGTGGGGAGAAAGAGAGGGGTGGTGAGGGGAAAGAGAGGGGTGGGGAGAAAGAGAGGGGTGGTGAGGGGAAAGAGAGGGGTGGGGAGAAAGAGAGGGGTGGGGAGGGGAAAGAGAGGGGTGGGGAGAAAGAGAGGGGTGGGGAGGAGAAAGACAGGGGTGGGGAGGAGAAAGAGAGGGGTGGGGAGGGGAAAGAGAGGGGTGGGGAGAAAGAGAGGGGTGGTGAGGGGAAAGAGAGGGGTGGGGAGAAAGAGAGGGGTGGGGAGGGGAAAGAGAGGGGTGGGGAGAAAGAGAGGGGTGGGGAGGAGAAAGACAGGGGTGGGGAGGAGAAAGAGAGGGGTGGGGAGGGGAAAGAGAGGGGAATTAGAAAGAGAGGGGTGGGGAGGGGAAAGAGAGGGGTGGGGAGGGAAAAGAGAGGGTGGGGAGGAGAAAGAGAGGGGTGGGGAGGAGAAAGAGAGGGGAAGGAGAAAGAGAGGGTGGGGAGTGAAAACAGAGGGGTGGGGAGGAGAAAGAGAGGGGAATTAGAAAGAGAGGGGTGGGGAGGGAAAAGAGAGGGTTGGGGACGAGAAAGAGAGGGGTGGGGACGAGAAAGAGAGGGTTGGGGACGAGAAAGAGAGGGGAAGCGAGCAGATGAAGTGGTCGGGGTATACATGAAGTTCTCTCGCAGTGACGCCTACCTTGTCGGCCATTAAACGAGATGAAAGGAACACTGAGCAGTCCTCGTCACTGTCAGGGTGGATCGGGAGATGGGAATCAATCGATAAATAAATGAACCAATAAATGGGGATTACCTCTGCGGGAGTCCTTGCTGCTACGTGTGGTCAATACAAAGGATTACCTTGCATCCGTCACTGCGGTAATGACGCTCAAGACCTGTTGTGAATAATGCACAGCTATGCCTCTGCCCCCTACAGCAGTTGTCGTTCATTGGTGTTGGGTTGTTGTTTTTTTTGGTTGTTTTTTTCTTCCCTGGCTGTGGCTGCCTACGTTGGAACCGTTGGTGTCATCCTGTGGTGACCATCAGGCGGTAGGTCAGGGAGTGGGTTTCTTTGACCATGTTAACTGGACCCTTCCTTTAGTGTGTTGGACTGAAGTGGCGTGGAACCTGTGTGTGTGTGTGTGTGTGTGTGTGTGTGTGTGTGTGTGTGTGTGTGTGATATGTGCGTGTGTATGTATGTGTGTGTATGCGTGCGTGCGTGTGTGTGTGTGTGTGTGTGTGTGTGTGTGTGTGTGTGTGATTTCTATTTCTCATTAAAAAAAAAAAGAGAGAAAACTGAAAGAAACATTTTTCTACTTGTCTACTGCCATTGCCAAGAAGCTATGAGTGAATGCTGGACTGAACATATGTACAGAAGTTCGGATATATGTCATGACTTTATGTGTATGTATAGCGACACATTTTCTTCATTTATTTTTGACTCACTTGTGTAAATAAGTCTATGTTTTAACCCGGTGTTCTGTTGTCTGTGTGTGTGTGTGTGTGTGTGTGTGTGTGTGTGTGTGCGTGTGTGTGTGTGTGTGTGTGTGTGTGTGTGTGTGTGTGTGTGTATGTCCGTGTGTCCGTGGTAAACTTTAACATTGCCATTTTCTCTGCAAATACTTTGTCAGTTGACAAAAAATTTGGCATAAAAATAGGGAAAATTCAGTTCTTTCCAGTCATTTTGTTTACAACAATATTCCACCTCTGGGATGAGCACACACACAAAAAAAACCCCAGTGTAGGACAATGAAGGACAGTGAAGGACAATAAAGGACAATGTAAGACAGTGAAGGAGGACAGGTAAGGACAGTGAAGGAGGACAGTGAAGGACAGTGAAGGGCAGTGTATGACAGTGAAGGACAGTGAAGGGCAGTGTATGACAGTGAAGGACAGTGAAGGGCAGTGAAGGAGGGCAGTGAAGGAGGACAGTGAAGGGCAGTGAAGGAGGACAGTGAAGGACAGTGAAGGGCAGTGTATGACAGTGAAGAACAGTGAAGGACAGTGAAGGACAGTGTAGGACAGTGAAGGACAGTGAAGGACAGTGTAGGACAGTGAAGGACAGTGAAGGACAGTGAAGGGCAGTGAAGGGCAGTGAAGGACAGTGAAGGACAGTGAAGGACAGTGAAGGAGGACAGTGAAGGGCAGTGAAGGACAGTGAAGGACAGTGAAGCACAGTGAAGGAGGACAGTGAAGGACAGTGAAGGAGGGCAGTGAAGGACAGTGAAGGGCAGTGAAGGAGGACAGTGAAGGACAGTGAAGGGCAGTGAAGGGCAGTGAAGGGCAGTGAAGGACAGTGAAGGACAGTGAAGGGCAGTGAAGGAGGACAGTGAAGGGCAGTGAAGGAGGACAGTGAAGGGCAGTGAAGGAGGACAGTGAAGGGCAGTGAAGGGCAGTGAAGGACAGTGAAGGACAGTGAAGGACAGTGAAGGGCAGTGAAGGAGGACAGTGAAGGACAGTGAAGGAGGACAGTGAAGGACAGTGAAGGGCAGTGAAGGGCAGTGAAGGAGGACAGTGAAGGGCAGTGAAGGAGGACAGTGAAGGACAGTGAAGGACAGTGAAGGAGGACAGTGCAGGACAGTGAAGGACAGTGAAGGACAGTGAAGGAGGACAGTGAAGGACAGTGAAGGACAGTGAAGGACAGTGAAGGAGGACAGTGAAGGACAGTGAAGGAGGACAGTGAAGGGCAGTGAAGGAGGACAGTGAAGGGCAGTGAAGGACAGTGAAGGGCAGTGAAGGAGGACAGTGAAGGACAGTGAAGGGCAGTGTAGGACAGTGAAGGACAGTGAAGGACAGTGAAGGACAGTGAAGGAGGACAGTGAAGGACAGTGAAGGACAGTGAAGAAGGACAGTGAAGGACAGTGAATGGCAGTGAAGGACAGTGTAGGACAGTGAAGGGCAGTGTAGGACAGTGAAGGAGGACAGTGAAGGACAGTGAATGGCAGTGAAGGACAGTGTAGGACAGTGAAGGGCAGTGTAGGACAGTGAAGGAGGACAGTGAAGGACAGTGAATGGCAGTGAAGGAGGACAGTGAAGGGCAGTGTAGGACAATGAAGGACAGTGAAGGGCAGTGTAGGACAGTGAAGGACAGTGAAGGACAGTGAAGGACAGTGAAGGACAGTGAAGGGCAGTGAAGGACAGTGAAGGACAGTGTAGGACAGTGAAGGACAGTGAAGGGCAGTGTAGGACAGTGAAGGACAGTGTAGGAGGACAGTGAAGGACAGAAAAGGACAGTATAGGACAATGAAGGAGGACAGTGAAGGGCAGTGAAGGACAGTGAAGGACAGTGAGAGCAGTGTAGGACAGTGTAGGACAGTGGTGAGGGCAGTGTAGGACAATGAAGGACAGTGAAGGACAGTGTAGAACAGTGAAGGACAGTGAAGGGCAGTGTAGGAGAACAGTGAAGGACAGAAAAGGACAGTATAGGACAGTGAAGGAGGACAGTGAAGGGCAGTGAAGGACAGTGAAGGACAGTGAGAGCAGTGTAGGACAGTGTAGGACAGTGGTGAGGGCAGTGTAGGACAATGAAGGACAGTGAAGGACAGTGTAGAACAGTGAAGGACAGTGAAGGGCAGTGTAGGACAGTGAAGGACAGTGTAGGAGAACAGTGAAGGACAGAAAAGGACAGTATAGGACAGTGAAGGAGGACAGTGAAGGGCAGTGAAGGACAGTGAAGGACAGTGAGGGCAGTGTAGGACAGTGTAGGACAGCGGTGAGGGCATTGTAGGACAGTGTAGGACAGTGGTGAGGGCAGTGTAGGACAGTGTAGGACAGTGAAGGACAGTGAAGGACAGTGAAGGACAGTGTAGGACAGTCAAGGACAGTCAAGGAGGACAGTGTAGGAGGACAGTGAAGGACAGTGAGGGCAGTGTAGGACAGTCAAGGACAGTGAAGGAGGACAGTGAAGGAGGACACTGAAGGACAGTGTAGGACAGTGAAGGACAGTGAGGGCAGTGAAGGACAGTGTAGGAGGACAGTGTAGGAGGACAGTGAAGGACAGTGAAGGACAGTGAAGGAGGACAGTGCAGGACAGTGAAGGACAGTGCAGGACAGTGAAGGAGGACAGTGAAGGACAGTGAAGGACAGTGAAGGACAGTGAAGGAGGACAGTGCAGGACAGTGAAGGAGGACAGTGAAGGGCAGTGAAGGAGGACAGTGAAGGGCAGTGAAGGACAGTGAAGGACAGTGAAGGGCAGTGAAGGAGGACAGTGAAGGACAGTGAAGGGCAGTGTAGGACAGTGAAGGACAGTGAAGGGCAGTGTAGGACAGTGAAGGACAGTGTAGGAGAACAGTGAAGGACAGAAAAGGACAGTATAGGACAGTGAAGGAGGACAGTGAAGGGCAGTGAAGGACAGTGAAGGACAGTGAGGGCAGTGTAGGACAGTGGTGAGGGCAGTGTAGGACAGTGTAGGACAGTGGTGAGGGCAGTGTAGGACAGTGTAGGACAGTGAAGGACAGTGTAGGACAGTGTAGGACAGTGAAGGACAGTGTAGGACAGTCAAGGACAGTCAAGGAGGACAGTGTAGGAGGACAGTGAAGGACAGTGAGGGCAGTGTAGGACAGTCAAGGACAGTGAAGGAGGACACTGAAGGACAGTGTAGGACAGTGAAGGACAGTGAGGGCAGTGTAGGACAGTCAAGGAGGACAGTGAAGGAGGACAGTGAAGGAGGACACTGAAGGACAGTGTAGGACAGTGAAGGAGGACAGTGACGGAGGAGAGTGAAGGACAGTGTAGGACAGTGTAGGAGGACAGTGAAGGACAGTGTAGGACAGTGAAGGACAGTGAGGGCAGTGAAGGACAGTGTAGGAGGACAGTGTAGGACAGTGTAGGAGGACAGTGAAGGACAGTGAAGGACAGTGAGGGCAGTGAAGGACAGTGAAGGAGGACAGTGAAGGAGGACAGTGAAGGACAGTGTAGGACAGTGTAGGACAGTGAAGGAAGACAGTGAAGGACAGTGTAGGACAGTGAAGGAGGAGAGTGAAGGACAGTGTAGGACAGTGAAGGAAGACAGTGAAGGACGATGTAGGACAGTGAAGGACAGTGAAGGACAGTGAAGGACAGTGGGCCAGTGACGCTGACGCGATTCACGTGTAGCTAGATGTGAAGCAATGAAAGTAGTGCCGTTCAATAATTCATCATGTGATCTTGATCGTGAGCCTACGTCCGTTTGTGTGTGTGTGTGTGTCTGTGTCTGTGTCTGTGTTAGAGAGAGAGAGAGAGAGAGGTGGGGAGACATACAGACAGAGAACGTGTCCAGGTGTCTCAGTAGCTATGAGGGTAGAGTCGCGAGGGTTGTTTTCATATCGAAGTGTATTTTCCTACCGAACTTAGCCACGGACAACCCTTTTGTTGCCGTGGGTTTTTTTTTAACATGCGCTAAGTGCATGCTGCATACGGGACCTCGATGTATCGTCCCATCCGAATGACTAGCGTCCAGACCACCACTCAAGGTCTAGTGGAGGGGAGAAAATACTGGCGATTGTGGGAATCGAACCAATGCGCTTAGATTATTTCGCTTCCCAGGTGGACGCGTTACCTCTAGGCCAACACTGAAGTTCTTCGGTTTATGAGTTTGTTTGGCATTCGTTTGATGAAACAATGAGGGGTAGGGGAATGTAAAGACAGAAACAAAAAGTGAGAGAGAGGAAAGGACAAAAGACGAAGACAGAGGACAGAGACACGGAGAAAGACGGGGAGAAAGGTAAAGGGGAGAAAGACAGGTAAAGGGGAGAAAGACGGGGAGAAAGACAGGTAAAGGGGATAAAGACGGGGATAAAGACAGGTAAAGGGGATAAAGACGGGGATAAAGACAGGTAAAGGGGAGAAAGACAGGTAAAGGGGAGAAAGACAGGTAAAGGGGAGAAAGACAGGTAAAGGAGAAAGACAGGTAAAGAGGAGAAAGACAGGTAAAGGGGAGAAAGACAGGTAAAGGGGATAAAGACGGGGATAAAGACAGGTAAAGGGGATAAAGACAGGTAAAGGGGAGAAAGACGGGGATAAAGACAGGTAAATGGGAGAAAGACGGGGAGAAAGACAGGTAAAGGGGATAAAGACAGGTAAAGGGAGAAAGACAGGTAAAGGGGAGAAAGACAGGTAAAGGGGATAAAGACAGGTAAAGGGAGAAAGACAGGTAAAGGGGAGAAAGACAGGTAAAGGGGAGAAAGACAGGTAAAGGGGATAAAGACAGGTAAAGGGAGAAAGACAGGTAAAGGGGATAAAGACAGGTAAAGGGGAGAAAGACAGGTAAAGGGGAGAAAGACAGGTAAAGGGAGAAAGACAGGTAAAGGGGAGAAAGACAGGTAAAGGGGAGAAAGGTAAAGGGGAGAAAGACAGGGAAAGGGAGAAAGACAGGGAAAGGGAGAAAGACAGGTAAAGGGGAGAAAGACAGGTAAAGGGAGAAAGACAGGTAAAGGGGAGAAAGACGGGGATAAAGACAGGTAAAGGGGATAAAGACAGGTAAAGGGGATAAAGACAGGTAAAGGGGAGAAAGACGGGGATAAAGACAGGTAAATGGGAGAAAGACGGGGAGAAAGACAGGTAAAGGGGATAAAGACAGGTAAAGGGAGAAAGACAGGTAAAGGGGAGAAAGACAGGTAAAGGGGATAAAGACAGGTAAAGGGGATAAAGACGGGGATAAAGACAGGTAAAGGGAGAAAGACAGGTAAAGGGGAGAAAGACAGGTAAAGGGGAGAAAGACAGGTAAAGGGGATAAAGACGGGGATAAAGACAGGTAAAGGGGATAAAGACAGGTAAAGGGGATAAAGACAGGTAAAGGGGAGAAAGACGGGGATAAAGACAGGTAAATGGGAGAAAGACGGGGAGAAAGACAGGTAAAGGGGATAAAGACAGGTAAAGGGAGAAAGACAGGTAAAGGGGAGAAAGACAGGTAAAGGGGATAAAGACAGGTAAAGGGAGAAAGACAGGTAAAGGGAGAAAGACAGGTAAATGGGAGAAAGACGGGGAGAAAGACAGGTAAAGGGGATAAAGACAGGTAAAGGGAGAAAGACAGGTAAAGGGGAGAAAGACAGGTAAAGGGGATAAAGACAGGTAAAGGGGATAAAGACGGGGATAAAGACAGGTAAAGGGAGAAAGACAGGTAAAGGGGAGAAAGACAGGTAAAGGGGATAAAGACGGGGATAAAGACAGGTAAAGGGAGAAAGACAGGTAAAGGGGAGAAAGACAGGTAAAGGGGAGAAAGACAGGTAAAGGGGATAAAGACGGGGATAAAGACAGGTAAAGGGGAGAAAGACAGGTAAAGGGAGAAAGACAGGTAAAGGGGATAAAGACAGGTAAAGGGGAGAAAGACAGGTAAAGGGGATAAAGACGGGGATAAAGACAGGTAAAGGGGATAAAGACGGGGATAAAGACAGGTAAAGGGGAGAAAGACAGGGAAAGGGGAGAAAGACAGGTAAAGGGGAGAAAGACAGGTAAAGGGGAGAAAGACAGGGAAAGGGGAGAAAGACAGGGAAAGGGGAGAAAGACAGGGAAAGGGGATAAAGACGGGGAGAAAGACAGGGAAAGGGGAGAAAGACAGGTAAAAGGAGAAAGACAGTTAAAGGGGATAAAGACAGGTAAAGGGGAGAAAGACAGGGAAAGGGGAGAAAGACAGGGAAAGGGGAGAAAGACAGGGAAAGGGGAGAAAGACAGGTAAAGGGAGAAAGACAGGTAAAGGGGAGAAAGACAGGTAAAGGGGATAAAGACAGGTAAAGGGGATAAAGACAGGTAAAGGGAGAAAGACAGGGAAAGGGGAGAAAGACAGGTAAAGGGAGAAAGACAGGGAAAGGGGAGAAAGACAGGTAAAGGGATAAAGACAGGGAAAGGGGAGAAAGACAGGTAAAAGGAGAAAGACAGTTAAAGGGGATAAAGACAGGTAAAGGGGAGAAAGACAGGTAAAGGGGAGAAAGACAGGTAAAGGAGAAAGACAGGGAAAGGGGAGAAAGACAGGTAAAGGAGAAAGACAGGGAAAGGGGAGAAAGACAGGGAAAGGGGAGAAAGGGTCAGGAGGAGATAGACAGGTGGAACGACGGGATGGGAGAGGGGATTCAGAGACATAGAGCGAGAGGGAGAAAACAGAGACAGAGACAGACAGACAGACAGAGAGAGACAGAGACAGATAGACAGACAGACAGACAGACAGACACAGACAGACACAGACACAGACAGACAAAGACAGACAGAGAGAGAGACAGAGAGACAGACACAGGGGAGACCGAGTCAGAGTCAAAAACAGAGAGACAGAGTCAGAAACGCAGACAGATAAATATTTAGATAAAGAGAGAGAGGGAGAGAGAGAATGAATGAATGAATGAATGAATGAAATAGAGAGTCAGAAACGCAGATAGATAAATAGTTAGATAAAGAGAGAGACAGAGAGAGAGAATGAATGAATGAATGAATGGTGTATTTATTCAGTGACCATTGCCGCTTATGAAACGGTATCAGAAAAAAAAACACGAGACGAAAAAAAAAAATGAAATAAACATCACAAATACCACTTTTTGTCCAGCAATATGCACTTAGATAGGCGGTACATGATATGGATGAATAACACACTCATGTTTAACTGCACCGTGATATCACAAGTAGCATATGCTTCGAAAGCTACTTAAAGACGTAAGAAGAGAGAGAGAGAGAGAGATCAGATAGCACCGAAGTGGCCTCATCCAAACCCATCCTGTCCCACATGTCTTACAAGGAGCTGTGACGACGCAAACCTGAAACCCCTAAAACAACACACAGTCATGTACAAGCCCACGTCCCAAGGGCCCCATCCTGACGCTAACTCACTTCCCTGCTCACCCAACTGAATGCAGACCACCCGTCCCTGGAGAGAGGAGGGGACACATTGACCTGACACCGCCAGCCCCGTGGGGTGATCTACCAAATCGGCGAAAATGCACCCCCGTAAAAATCGCGTACCGGAACGAAAAGTGACAACATACATTTTTTCCTCAAGTCCCTGGCAAGACAACACTGGTTTCTTTCAGAGCCTGCAACTGTTGTGCTGCTGCTGTTATGGTATCTCGATCAGATCAAAAGAAGTTGGGTGTGTCTCTTACAACTTGGAGAGGCCTGTCTGTCCCCAGGATGACCGTTCGGAGGCTTCAGCTTTCCACGTGTCTGGGTTGATGCCCAGGGTCTTCAGACAGTTTTTTGGAGACATCTTTGTGTGATCCAACAGGACGTTCGTAGGTAATTGGCTATCGTCCAATCGCATGACGTGTCCACATGTGTCTTTGCTTCAGGAGGGTGTCCATGGTGGGGATCCCAGCCCTCTCGAGGAGGAGATCCCAGCCCTCTCGAGGACAGTGTTGTTCGAGACTTTTAATTCTGCCAAGAGGTCAGGATACGATCGAGGCAGCGCATGTGGAAGGCGTTGAACTTTCGCTTCTGTCTGTCTCACAGTGTCCAACCTTCACTGCTGTACAGGAGGGTGCTCACGATGCAAGCATTGCAGACCAGGGTCTTGCTGTGCTCTCTCAGCTTCCTGTTTCCCTGTGCTCTCTTTGTCAGTCTGGACATGCTGATAGCAGCCTTGCCAGAATGCTGGCTTAGCTCTGTATCGAGAAAGATGGTGTCTGAGATGATTGAACCCAGGTACACAAAGTTATGAACAAATTTCAGTTCATGATCAGAGATTATGATGTTGGGTGGACAGTCCACGTCCTCTTCCATGACCCGTGTTTTTTTCAGTCTGGTGGTGAGTCCAAAGTAAAGACAAGCCTCGCTGAAGTGGTTCATGAGCTTCTTCGGCTGTGGGGGTGGTGACTGCTGCGTCGTCAGTGGAAATCACGGAGACATTTCATCTGAACTTTGGACTTTGCTCTCAGCCTGGAGAGATTGAAGAGCTTTACATCTGACGTGCTGCAGAGATAAATGCCCCCTGTCGAAGATCTAAAGGTGTGCTTCATCAGGCCTGTGAAGAAGATCCGGAACAGAATGGGAGCATGGACACAGCCCTGCTTTACTCCACTTCGGATGTCAAAGGCACACAATGTTGTGACCATCAAAGACCACATTGCCCTTCATGTCTTCATGGAAGGATCTGGGGATTCTAAGGAGTCTGGATGGGCATCCAGACTTGGGGAGAATTCTGAAGAGGCTGTCCTTGCTGACGAGGTCAAAGGCTTTTGCAGATCTATAAGGGCAATGGATAGGGGCTGTCTTTGCTCCCTACATTTCTCCTGCAGCTGTCTGAGGGAGAGGACCATGTCGATGGACCTGTTGGCACAGAATCCGCACTGTGGTTTTGGGTTGACTCTCTCCACAAGAACATGAATCCTCCAGTGCGGCTCGAGCGAAGAGTTTCATGACTCCACTGAGGAGAGAAATGCCTAGATCGATGTTGCAATCGCTTCTGTCCCCTTTGTTGTTGGTGTGTTGTTGTTGTTTGTTGTTGTTTTTTGCTGTTGTTCCGTTGTTCACAAAGTAACGATGTTGGCGTCTCTCACGTCTTGTTGAACCTCACCTCTCCAGCAGAGGCTCAGGATTGCTTGTACCTCAGTGATGATGGTGCCCTTACAGCATTTCCAGACCAGCAGGGATGCCGTCTTTTCCAGTTTGCCAGGGGCAAGGAAGTCCAGAACCTCACTGAGTTCTTCGAGGATGGGTTCTCTGACGAGTTCACCTGACAGAGGTTGGCACTCGATGGCGTTCAGGGCCTCTTCAATAACCTCACTCAGAGTAGTGCTCTACCCAGCGCTCCATATGCTGTGCCCCATCCTGGATGACCTCAACTGTGACAAACTTCAGAGGGGTAGTTTCCTTTGCGAGAGACCCAGTGTCTGCTTAAAACCATCATACATGCCCTTGGTGTTGCTGCAGTTTGTATCTGGGAGCAGAGCTGGAGCAAGCAGGTGTTGGTACATCGCCTGGCGCACTGTTGGACATTGCTGCGGGCAGTCCGAAGGACCTCGTGGTTCTTTTCGTGGGGATAGGCTTTGTATGCTGCGAGGGCATGTCTCCTCTTTGTATACTGCTAGGGCGTGTCTCCTCTTTGTATGCTGTAGAGTGTGTCTCCTCTTTGTATGCTGTAGAGTGTGTCTCCTCTTTGTATACTGCTAGGGCGTGTCTCCTCTTTGTATGCTGTAGAGTGTGTCTCCTCTTTGTATGCTGTAGAGTGTGTCTCCTCTTTGTATGCTGTTAGGGCGTGTCTCCTCTTTGCATACTACTAGGGCGTGTCTCTTCTTTGTATCCTGTTAGGGTGTGTATCCTGTTAGGGCGTGTCTCCTCTTTGTATACTGTTAGGGCGTGTCTCCTCTTTGTATACTGTTAGGGTGTGTCTCCTATTTGTATCCTGTTAGGGTGTGTCTCCTCTTTGTACGCTGTAGAGTGTGTCTCTTCTTTGTATCCTGTTAGGGTGTGTATCCTGTTAGGGCGTGTCTCCTCTTTGTATACTGTTAGGGCGTGTCTCCTCTTTGTATACTGTTAGGGTGTGTCTCCTCTTTGTATACTGTTAGGGTGTGTCTCCTCTTTGTACGCTGTAGAGTGTGTCTCTTCTTTGTATCCTGTTAGGGTGTGTATCCTGTTAGGGCGTGTCTCCTCTTTGTATACTGTTAGGGCGTGTCTCCTCTTTGTATACTGTTAGGGTGTGTCTCCTCTTTGTATGCTGTAGAGTGTGTCTCCTCTTTGTATACTGTTAGGGCGTGTCTCCTCTTTGTATACTGTTAGGGTGTGTCTCCTCTTTGTATGCTGTAGAGTGTGTCTCCTCTTTGTATACTGTTAGGGTGTGTCTCCTCTTTGTATGCTGTAGAGTGTGTCTCCTCTTTGTATACTGCTAGGGCGTGTCTCCTCTTTGTATGCTGTAGAGTGTGTCTCCTCTTTGTATACTGTTAGGGCGTGTCTCCTCTTTGTATGCTGTAGAGTGTGTCTCCTCTTTGTATACTGCTAGGGCGTGTCTCTTCTCTTCGCTGACGGGTGTCATTTCCGCAGTGCCTCAAACCAGTCTGCTGACTTGCTGGTCTTCTTGCCGAGGATGGACATGGCAGCACTGTGGACAGTATCCCTAAAGGTTCCCATCTTTCACTGGCGTGAGTGTGTCGTGCTGGTGTCGATGCGAGGCCGGTCCTTTTTACAGCGGCGCAAATTCTGAGCTGCCAGCTTCACCTTGCTGCTGACTGAGGAGTGATCAGTGTCACAATCCACACTCTGAAAGCTGCGGTTATTTTGACATTGGACAGGCTGGGGACTGGTGAGTATCAGGTCAAGCTGGAGTCAGTGCGTGGATCGTGGCTTTCTCCAGGAGAAAAAACAAGTCAAAGTACGTCAAAACAAAGCAACAGATCTGAAAAACAAAAACTACAAATAACCACTCAGTCCCTTGACTGCTGAACCTTGGTAAAAGATCAGTGTATCCTGAATTTTGGTGCAATGTCTATTTTTGCTGGACAAATGTATCGCAATTCCTAAAGGAACAGTCATCATACAGAATGGTCACCCGAAGTAACAGCCCTTCATTCACGTGATACAAAACGGTCACCTGAATTAACAGCCCTTCATTCACATGATACAAAATGGTCACCTGAATTGACAGCCCTTCATTCACGTGATACAAAACGGTCACCTGAATTAACAGCCCTTCATTCACGTGATACAAAACGGTCACCTGAATTAACAGTCTTTCATTCACGTGATACAAAACGGTCACCTGTATTAACAGCCCTTCATTCACGTGATACAAAACGGTCACCTGAATTAAGAGCCCTTCATTCACGTGATACAAAACGGTCACCTGAATTAACAGCCCTTCATTCACGTGATACAAAACGGTCACCTGAATTAACAGTCTTTCATTCACGTGATACAAAACGGTCACCTGAATTAACAGCCCTTCATTCACGTGATACAAAACGGTCACCTGAATTAACAGCCCTTCATTCACGTGATACAAAACGGTCACCTGAATTAACAGCGCTTGTCAAATTCAAAACAGCATGTCAAATAATCCAATACCAGAGCTGTGCAATGTAACCTTCATCATGTTCATGCCAGCTGCCAGGTGTTGGCATCTGTCAATCAGTGTCAGTCTAATATATATATATGTGTGTGTGTGTGTGTGTGTGTAACCGTGACTGAGTGGTATATTGTAAAGGGGTTACAAAAGAACTACTGAATTACTACTAAATTTACATGATAGAGAGTGTGAAAAGATAGAAAGCTCCTCGCACAGGCCAGGAACATATACAGGCCAGTCACAAGGGTTTTATTACAATATTATAGTAGAAGATGAGAGAGAGAAGACAAGAAGACAGTGCAGTAGAATGTTGGGCAGCTGACTGTGTGCCACACTGAGCGTGTGTTCGATTAACCCTTTCGCTGCCAGGAAAATAAGACTTAAGTGAAATCTATTTGCCAGGGTTTTTTCCCCAAAAAACAGCAACGCTACGTGAAAACTGACCGGCCGGATGCCTGACAGCTTTCATTTCAAATCTGTTTATAGCGTCACGTCACCAGAGTTGCCTCAACAGGTCAATGGTTGGACACTGTCACTTCGTAAAATTGTCATGCGCTTTTTTTTTTTTTTTTTTTTTTTTTGCTTTTTTTTTTTCATAATGCATCCATGGCAGATCTCAAATGAGATGAATAATCTCCCTCTTCTATTCAACCACATTTCTTTCCTCATCCCCTGCCTCCCACCCCACCCCCGCTGCCTCCCTCACACACACACACACACACACACACAATTAGCGTGCCGGAATCGTGTCTGCCTTAGAAAATTCCAGATACCCGATAACAGAAATCGGGCCACTTCGCAAAAACCCAGACCAAAAACAAACCAGCTATTTCTGTCCCACTTCACTGGCTGCTGTGCTCCGTTCAGTTCCCGAAACCCATCACTCATCGTCTTGAGATCTCTTGTGTCACTTTCAAAAATGTATTAAAAAATAAAATAAAATAAAAATAAAAACAAGAACAAAAGAACTGGCAATCTCTGGGATCTGGCGGGAAACGAAACAACGATCCTGGTTCTCACACACCTCACCCGTTCAGCGTCAGTACGCACTGTGGACGTCAAATATTTGTTGGGCGTCATTCAGAAGATTAAAAAGAGAAGAAAAGATCATTCAAAATAACAACAACAACAAATTAAAAAAAAAAAAAAAAAAAAGTCAAACAAACAAAAACCCAAAAAACGCGTAAGCAAGTACAAAGCATGTTGTGTTTTATGTAATGTACAATTGAGGTAGAGTGGAGGGGGAGGAGAGAGAGAGAGAGAAGGGGGAGTGGGGCGGGAGGGGGGAGGGGTGTTGAATGTTTTATTGATGATGAAAGGATAAGCCACAGCTCTTTTTCACCATGCCCTCACAAAACAAACGAACGACCACGGGAAACGAAAGACGAAGCCTTCATGGCTCATGTGTGACTCCTGCTGCGCAATAACACAAAACATAAAACATAAAACGCAAAACAGAAAACCCAAAACGGCAACAGTGAAGGGAGTGGCGGCAGGAGGGGAGGGGAGCGAGGGGAAGGGGGGTATAGTGGGTGGGTGGTTAATGGAAGGTCTGCATGATGATCCAGATGATAGAAGATATGCGCTCACCATCAGAAGCAAGTGCTTGTCGAACCGAAAGTTGTGTAACAGAGGAACTCTTAAGCAGCCAACATTGACTGGCGTTTCATTGTTTTATGATCATCAGATCGATCAGTCAACGTTTCGAATATTCCCTATCTTTATCACAGAGTTTCAGCCAAAGTATCACCCGACGCATTTTCGGACCTATTTATATCGACGATCACTCTGGACAAGCCTACAGAGAATGTTCGGTGGATCGGCCATAAATATCCATCATAACGTCGTCTGCTCCGTGATTCAAGTCAGGGAGACCTAAGGTGTGCACACTACTTATTTCACAGACAGTAATATCCATGGTATATATATTTTTTTCTTCGAACATCACTTGGCACTATATCCTCAGCACGATTCCAAAGAAATGGCAGCTCGCTGTCTGAATCCTTGAAAACACACTGTGAATGTATCGCTCAACATGGCGGCGGTAGCTGAATTTGACTTCCTGAGCAGAAGTTCCATTTTGAATCAGAAGAAAAGATATTTGAAACGGTTTCTCTTAATTAGTGTATCAGTATGTCAGATAAAAGTGCTCAGTCTTATAGACTCGGAATAACAATGTAATAGTAATCTGTCTTTGAATACATTTATAATTTTTGGCTTACTTAAATCTTTTATGTGTTTCACAGAACATTTGTTACTATAACTAAACAATTGGAAATAATTCATGCTTCCCATTTTTAACCATTTATACACTTATTTTAATGGTCAAATCAAAGATACATTTTCCCCTTTCTTTCTTTCTTTCTTTCTTTCCCACTCATGCACAGTCCTTAGTGTGTTACATTACATCAACAGTTGCTTTTTATCAGTGCTCTCACAAATGAATGGGAGTCCTGCTCCGGTATAGATTGTTTTGTGTGCCTCCCCCCCCCCCTCTCTCTCTCTCTCTCTCTGTGAGCACGTGCTCGAGTATGCGCGCGTGCGCGTATGCTCATGTGTGCGAGGATTGTGTGTGTGTGTGTGTGTGTGTGTGTGTGTGTGTGTGTGCTCAGCATTGTAATGGGTCAGAAGGCCTTCTACAATAAAACATTTGAGTTCTGAGTTCTGTGCGTGTGTGTGTGTGTGTGTGTGTGTGCGTGCGTGCGTGCGTGCGTGCGTGCGTGCGTGTGTGTGTGTGTGATGTAAGTGGTACTTTCCACGACACTGTCAAACGCCATGAGGTTTAACGTTCATCCATAATTCATAACATGGTTTTCAATGGAAGAAAGTTCCCCCTTCACATGAACTGAAGCTGCCATGGTATACAATGCGGCAAGCATGGTCAGTGCATGTCAGCGACAGTCCCTTTACCAGCCCATGTAGCGCAGTGGTTAGCTTCGTGGATTGATATCTGTAAGGACGTGGGTTCGAGTCCCAGCAAATGCGGGAAATGCTCTGCCCGTGGCTGGGGCTCGTCCAAAGCCCAGCGTGCCAGGAACTCAAATGGGGAGACTGGGGTCACGGAGCCCGAGATCTTCCCCACCAGGAATGTATTTGGGAGTGTTGCTCAAATTTCTTACCAACACTGCGGTGTCTGTATCTTTCGGGCCTGGTTGTCACCTGGATATTGTAAGAAAGGAAGTGTACAGTACAGCTTTGTCACAGGGCCCCAAGCCTGAACTGACCAACACGGCAGCCTCGTCATACATAATGAATATAAAAGCGATTTTGAGCCGCCGTGGCGAAATGGTTAGCGTCGCGGACTGACGGCTGGGAGGACGCGGGTTCGAATCTCAGCGGAGGTGGGTTTTTCGGCCCGTGGCCGGCTCCTACCCAGAGCTGAGTGTTCTGTGGGCTTAAATGGGGAGACTGGGACCACACAGTCGAGTGTCATCCACTTCAAGGATGTCCTAAGTACGTTAAGTCAGAACAGGCACCACTGAACACCACCGAAGTGACTCAGCAACAGTGCAGGGTCTCCTCTGGTGTGTGGTCTCCTGGCGACCTAACATCGATGGTTCCCTGTGGACTGCCGACACTGGAACTGTGACAGACGAACCCGGGTGTGGACGTGTATGGGGGAATCTAAATGAGCGGCGTGGGAGTAATGCCACTGAAACGGTGCAGATGATGGGGCAGAAAAAAATAAATAAATAAAAAAAAAAAAATAATAATAAAGGCGATTTTGTCCGAGATGATGTCTCCATTCATGCACCGCTCTCCTGGTACCCCAGTGTGCTCTGCAGGTCACTCAGTCAGTGTGGTTCAGGGCTACACGGTCATTGTCATCCTGTGGTGTCCTGTGCACGCTGAATCAGAACAGGCACTGCAGAACACCACAGTGACTGGTGAGTAACCTCCCGGAAACCTAACATGGAGAGATCCCTGTGGATGTTCAGCGCTGAGACTGCGACAGACGAACCCACAGGGGACTGCAGGGAGGAGCGTGGGAGGCTTGATAATACATGTGTACAGTATGACGCCACTGCAATGTGTGTGTGTGTGTGTGTGTGTGTGTGTGTGTGCGCGCGCGCGCGCGTTATGACACCACTGAAATGTGCGTGTGCAGTATGACACCACTGAAATGTGTGTGTGCAGTATGACACTTCTTGAATGTGCAGATGATGGGGCAACACACACGATAAAGACAATCCCTTTGAAAACAAAGAAAAAAAAAGCTGTGCTCTGAAGTGACAGCATAAACCATTACCCCCCCCCCCTTCCCCCCCTTCCCCCCGGGCCCCTTCTCCCCTAACCCCCTCATCACCAACGGAACATCACGGACGAAAATAATTATCTCCTAAGATAACGCATGCACGGACTATGTAACTGTGTGGAAATATGTTTTATGAAACTCAACAATGCATGGATACATGAGGCGGAATAGAACAGAACAAGTAATGACAGTGAAATACAAAAAGGAACGAAAGTCAAACGTAATGAAATTACATTAAGAATCGTACGTAATGAAATTACATTAAGAATCATATATAACGCAATGTTTAGAACACTGGTAGGCTTGATTAGATAAAACGAAACAAGAGAGGCAAGGCCTTCAAGACTCACTTGTGATACACTTAAAAAAAAAAAAAAATCTAATCGTTAAAATGTGTTCTGTATTTGTTATTATAAAGCTCCGGGTTTAAAAAAAAAATAAGAAAAAAAAGAAAAGAAAAAGTCCTAACCAGATTCGAACCCCGCGTGTTCAGGTGAGAAGAAACTGTCTTACCCATTACACTATCGTGGCTCCTTAACTGACGTTCTAAAATTTAATATTTGAACATACTTTTTTTAAAGGGCGATAAATCAATTGCGGTATTCGCAGCGAGAACGCTGTTTGAATCATATTATTCTGGTGTATCTTGGGCATTCAAAAAATCTTTAAGGGCAATAAAAATTTCTTTTTAAGTCCGCGGTAAAGGAGACGTGGCTATCGCCGCAATCACACTGCAACATTTAGCCGTTTTCACTAGATCTAGATAGATTGTACAAGTTTAGTTACACCCGCCGGGAATGTAGTACGACATGGTCGATTCAATTTCTCTTTTATGTTCATTCTAGTTTTATAGTTTTAAAGTTGATATGAAAATTGAGTATTTTGTTAAACTAATAACATGTAGAGCCAAGTACAAGTATTTTTAAACGTCGTAAGAAGTGAAAAGGACTTCATTTTGAGAAAAGTCAAGACTGGAAATTTTTTCGTTTCATCGTGATCAGTTCAAGGGTATTAACTCGCATGGTTTACAATTTTTAACTGTGAATTCCAACTGATACTGTGGATATTTTTATGGCAGTTTGGGGTATAATCCAGTAAGTGATGAGGCGTTCACAAATCTTTCTCTGAATAAATATTTAACGGTCTCCTTCTCCAACTTTCCATCACATGTTACCGTGTATTGCCCATTGAATATAGGATTGAACGGGCAGGTCAACAACTTGAAACAAAATGGCGTCGTTCGCGTTCGCGAAGAATATGAGCACGCGCTTTGGATGTGTATAAATATGTGTACGCAATTGATTATTGCCCATGACTGTCAGGGCTCAGCCAATAGATCTGTAAAGGCCACTTGGGCGAATGAACATAGTGAAAGCCCTGTACACTGAGAGTAAAACACACAAGCTTTTTATGTATCGAGTATAATTTGAAAATGTAATGTTTAAGATGAGAAAGAACAGTTTAAAGCAAATTAAGTCCCCTAGCATTAATTACAGATTAATTTCCCTTTTTTATTATCTGCACCAAAAACGTTTGCAAAATAAATAAAACTTCCATGCTTAGCAAAAGAAGTTCCTGTTTGAACAAAAAATGATAATAATGACTGCTCATGTTGTTGTGTCAGAATATCAGATCAAAGTGCCAAGTTTAGAGAATACAAACAATATAAATATAACAGTAAATACAGTTTGCATATAATTAGGCTTCATTATTTATTTTTTTGTGCCCATCCCAGAGGTGTAATATTGTTTTAAACAAGATGACTGGAAAGAACTGAATTTTTAGTATTTTTATGCCTAATTTGGTGTCAACTGACAAAGTATTTGCAGAGAAAATGTCAATGTTAAAGTTTTCCACGGACACACAGACACACACACAACACACACACACACACACACACACACACACACACAGACACACAGACACACAGACACACACACACACACACACACACACACACACACACACCAAGCTACCCTTCCCATCTCCAGTCCAGGAGTCGTTAACTGACTGGACACCTGCATTAATGATCACCTGAAATACACTTTACGTAACACCAGTAGGTGGGAAGCTGCCGTGAGGTAATCCATGATGACAAGGTGATCAACTTCTGGTGATGGACTGCTGGTGTGTCACTACAGTGATGGTGACTATACAGGAACTGTCAGTATAGTGACTGTGGTTATACAGGAACTGTCATTATAGTGACTGTGGTTATACATGAACTGTCATTATAGTGACTGTGGTTATACAGGAACTGTCATTATAGTGACTGTGGTTATACAGGAACTGTCATTATAGTGACGGTGCTTATACATGAACTGTCATTATAGTGACTGTGGTTATACAGGAACTGTCATTATAGTGACTGTGGTTATATATGAACTGTCATTATAGTGACGGTGCTTATACATGAACTGTCATTATAGTGACTGTGGTTATACAGGAACTGTCATTATAGTGACGGTGCTTATACATGAACTGTCATTATAGTGACTGTTGTTATACAAGAACTGTCATTATAGTGACTGTGGTTATACAGGAACTGTCATTATAGTGACAGTGTTGATACAGGAACTGTGTCGCTATAGTGACAGTGCTTATACATGAACTGCCATTATATTGACTGTGGTTATACAGGAATTGTCATTATAGTGATGGTGATTATACAGGAACTGTCATTATAGTGACTGTGGTTATACAGGAACTGTCATTATAGTGACTGTGGTTATACAGGAACTGTCATTATAGTGATGGTGATTATACAGGAACTGTCATGATAGTGACTGTGGTTATACAGGAACTGTCATTATAGTGACTGTGGTAATACAGGAACTGTCATTATAGTGATGGTGATTATACAGGAACTGTCATTATAGTGACTGTGGTAATACAGGAACTGTCATTATAGTGATGGTGATTATACAGGAACTGTCATTATAGTGATGGTGATTATACAGGAACTGTCATTATAGTGATGGTGATTATACAGGAACTGTCATTATAGTGACTGTGGTTATACAGGAACTGTCATTATAGTGACCGTGGTTATACAGGAACTGTCATTATAGTGACGGTGCTTATACATGAACTGTCATTATAGTGATGGTGATTATACAGGAACTCTCATTATAGTGACGGTGCTTATACATGAACTGTCATTATAGTGACGGTGGTTATACAGGAACTGTCATTATAGTGACGGTTCTTATACATGAACTGTCATTATAGGGATGGTGGTTATACAGGAACTGTCATTATAGTGATGTTGGTTATACAGGAACTGTCACTATAGTGATGGTGGTGATACAGGGCTGGGTACCCATAGTGATGGTGGTGATACAGGGGCTGGGTAGTCATAGTGATGGTGGTGATACAGGGGCTGGGTAGTCACAGTGATGGTGGTGATACAGGGGCTGGGTAGTCATAGTGATGGTGGTGATACAGGGGCTGGGTACCCACAGTGATGGTGGTGATACAGGGGCTGGGTACCCACAGTGATGGTGGTGATACAGGGCTGGGTAGTCATAGTGATGGTGGTGATACAGGGGCTGGGTACCCACAGTGATGGTGGTGATACAGGGGCTGGGTAGTCATAGTGATGGTGGTGATACAGGGGCTGGGTACCCACAGTGATGGTGGTGATACAGGGGCTGGGTACCCACAGTGATGGTGGTGATACAGGGGCTGGGTACCCACAGTGATGGAGTCGTACAAGGACCGTCAAGGTGAGCGGACGTGTTTGACAACGCTCTGAGCTTTGCACGATTTTACCTGTGCAAACTGTTTGGACCACATTTTATGAACACTTCACAGATATACTAGATCGCCAGTTCTCACCCTTTCTGCGATGCCTGCAAGTTTTGACTCATTCAGAGCAAGATGTGGTTTATTTCAATGGACTTATATTTCCTTCATGGTCAGAAGAGAAGAGGTATGTAAATTTGGACGGTTCGGTGGTGTCAAGTTTGTGCCTCTACACTGTGAATTTGTTAAACAGCGATGTTTATACATTCGATCGGACTTTCCACCTCTGTTTTTCAAATATATGCATTACTCATACGCTGAGACGGCCTA
>NC_134903.1:22888019-23055519 GCF_041734735.1 Babylonia areolata
GTGTGTGTGTGTGTGTGTGTGTGTGTGTGTGTGTCTGTGTGTCCGTGGTAAACTTTAACATTGACATTTTCTCTGCAAATACTTTGTCAGTTGACACGAAATTAGGCATAAAAATAGGAAAAATTCAGTTTTTTCCAGTCATCTTGTTCAAAACAATATTGCACCTCTGGGATGGGCACAAAAAAATAAATAATGAAGCCTAATTATATGCAAACTGCATTTACGGTTATATTTATATTGTTTGTATTCTCTAAACTTGGCACTTTGATCTGATATTCTGACACAACAACAAGAGCAGTCATTATTATCATTTTTTGTTCAAACAGGAACTTCTTTTGCTAAGCATGGAAGTTTTATTTATTTTGCAAACGTTTTGGTGCAGATAGTAAAAAAGGGAAATTAATCTGTAATTATGCTAGGGGACTTAATTTGCTTTAAACTGATCTTTCTCATCTTAAACATTACATTTTGAAATTATACTCAATACATAAAAAAGCTTACTCAGCTTCTCAGTGTACAGGGCTTTCACTACGTTCATTCGCCCAAGTGGTCTTTTTCGGAAAATACTAAAATTAATACGACGAGTGGACTTTATAGGTCTATTGGCTGAGCCCTGACAGTCATGGGCAATAATCAATTGCATACACATATTTATACACATTCAAATTCGCGTGCTCATATTCTTCGCGAACGCGAACGACGCCATTTTGTTTCAAGTTGTTGACCTGCCTGTTAAATTCCTATGTTCAATTGACAATATACGATAACATGTGATGGAAAGATGGAGAAGGAGACCGCTAAATATTTATTCAGAGAAAGATTTGTGAACGCCTCATCACTTACTGGATTATGCCCCAAACTGCCATAAAAATATCCACAGAATCAGTCGGAATTCACAGTTAAGAAGTGTAAACCATGTGAGTTAATACCCTTGAATTGATCACGATGAAACGAAAAAAATTCCAGTCTTGACTTTTCTCAAAATTAAGTCCTTTTCACTTCTTACGACGTTTAGAAGTACTTGTACTTGGCTCTACATGTTATTAGTTTAACAAAATACTCAATTTTCATATCAACTTTAAAACTATAAAACTAGAATGAACATAAAAGAGAAATTGAATCGACCGTGTCGTACTACATTCCCGGCGGGTGTAACTAAACATGTACATCTATCTAGATCTAGAGAAAACGGCTAAATGTTGCAGTGTGATTGCGGCGATAGCCACGTCTCCTTTACCGCGGACTTAAAAAGAATTTTTTATTGCCCTTAAAGATTTTTTGAATGCCCAAGATACACCAGAATAATATGATTTAAAAAGCGTTCTCGCTGCGAATACCGCAATTGATTTAGCGCCCTTTAAAAAAGTATGTTCAAATATTAAATTTTAGAACGTCAGTAAAGGAGCCATGATAGTGTAATGGGTAAGACAGTTTCTTCTCACCCGAACACGCGGGGTTCGAATCTGGTTAGGACTTTTTTTTTTTTTCTTTTTTTCTTTTTTTCAACCCGAAGCTTTATAATAACAAATACAGAACACATTTTAACGATTAGATTTTTTTTTTTTTAAGTGTATCACAAGTGAGTCTTGAAGGCCTTGCCTCTCTTGTTCTTGTATTTGTTTGTGGTGTTCAGTTATAGTGTCCATAATTACTCTGAATGGTTTTACGACAAATAAATGAGTTCTGAGTTCTGAGTCCACACACACACACACACACACACACACACACACACACACGTACACACACGCACGCGCGCACACACACACACGCACATGCACGCACGCACACACACACACACACATTGCAGCTCACCAGAGTGGTGAGTACACGTCTGATGAGGTGTTTTCTCTGTGTTCAGGCAGACTGCCGGAAGGAAGAGAGTGGCGCTGACATAGGCTGTGTGTGTGTGTGTGTGTGTGTGTGTGTGTGTGTGTGTGTTTGTCGTTGTCTGTGTGTGTGTGTGTGTGTGTGTGTGTGTGTGTGTGTGTGTGTGTGCGTGTGTGTGTGTGTGTGTCTTTGTCGTTGTCGTTGTGTGTGTGTGTGTGTGTGTGTGTGTGTGTGTGTGTGTGTGTGTTTGTTTGTTTGTCGTTGTCTCTCTGTGTGTGTGTGTGTGTGTGTGTGTGTGTGTGTGTGTGTTTGTCGTTGTCTGTGTGTGTGTGTGTGTGTGTGTGTGTGTGTTTGTCGTTGTCTGTGTGTGTGTGTGTGTGTGTGTGTGTGTGTTTGTCGTTGTCTGTGTGTGTGTGTGTGTGTGTGTGTGTGTGTCTTTGTCGTTGTGTGTGTGTGTGTGTGTGTGTGTGTGTGTGTGTGTGTGTGTGTATGTGCCTTATTGATTCCAAAATTGCTTTTGTTGTTGCCAGTTTCAGTTTGTCTCCGGCATGCGTTATGAAACAGAGAAACAGACAGACAGACAGAGAGAAATACGCGTCAACAATTCCTTTTTACTGTAAAACGATGACAACAGACAATGAAATATACAACAGTAAGGAGAAAATACACAGGTTGACAGAGGACACAACACAAACATGGTATATACATGTCAATTAACACATTCCATAACAGATACAAAATTTAGGAGGACTGTATTCTTCTGTGAGATGAACGGGTACACGGCAATAATTGCAGTGCGCATTTCATCTTCTCTCGTAATTTCACTAAGTGGATATGTGACACTCCTGCGGAAGAAAGAAAGACAATGACAGGGGGGATGAGGGAGGGGCCAGGGGTCTGTTCAACCAGCTTTCAAAGCGCTCAACAGGAAAGGAACACACACACACACACACACACACACACACACACACACACACACACATACAAGAAAGAAAGAAAAGATAAAGACGAGCCAAGGGGATAAAGAGGGTAAATGCATTAACAAGACCACGTGATCCACACAGAGACAACAGGCTTGGCATCGACCCGGGGGAACAGACGGAAACGGGTCCATAAACACCAGCCTGCCTGTCTGTCCTCCTGCACACTGCAAAAGGTGTGTTGGAAGTGTCGGAGAAAAGCACCTCACCTGAAGTGTCGGAGAAAAGCACCTCACCTGAAGTGTCGGAGTAAAGCACCTCACCTGAAGTGTCGGAGTAAAGCACCTCACCTGAAGTGTCGGAGTAAAGCACCTCACCTGAAGTGTCGGAGTAAGCACCTCACCTGAAGTGTCGGAGTAAAACACCTCACCTGAAGTGTCGGAGTAAAGCACCTCACCTGAAGTGTCGGAGTAAGCACCTCACCTGAAGTGTCGGAGAAAAACACTTTATTGGAAGTATTGGAGAAAGACATCTTACTTGAAGTGTCGGGGAAATGCACTTCACTGGGGGTGTGGAAAAAGCTGAAGTGTGGGAGAAAGGTGGAGTGGGAAGTTCCGGAGAAAGGTGGAGTGGGAAGAGAAAGGTGGAGTGCCAGAGAAAGGTGGAGTGCCGGAGAAAGAGAAAGGTGGAGTGCCGGAGAAAGAGAAAGGTGGAGTGCCGGAGAAAGGTGGAGTGCCGGAGAAAGAGAAAGGTGGAGTGCCGGAGAAAGGTGGAGTGCCGGAGAAAGAGAAAGGTGGAGTGCCGGAGAAAGGTGAAGTGCCGGAGAAAGAGAAAGGTGGAGTGCCGGAGAAAGGTGAAGTGCCGGAGAAAGGTGGAGTGCCGGAGAAAGAGAAAGGTGGAGTGCCGGAGAAAGAGAAAGGTGGAGTGCCGGAGAAAGGTGAAGTGCCGGAGAAAGGTGGAGTGCCGGAGAAAGAGAAAGGTGGAGTGCCGGAGAAAGGTGGAGTGCTGGAGAAAGGTGGAGTGCCGGAGAAAGGTGGAGCGCTGGAGAAAGGTGGAGTGCCGGAGAAAGGTGAAGTGCCGGAGAAAGAGAAAGGTGAAGTGCCGGAGAAAGGTGAAGTGCCGGAGAAAGGTGAAGTGCCGGAGAAAGAGAAAGGTGGAGTGCCGGAGAAAGGTGGAGTGCCGGAGAAAGGTGGAGTGCCGGAGAAAGAGAAAGGTGGAGTGCCGGAGAAAGAGAAAGGTGGAGTGCCGGAGACAGGTGAAGTACCGGAGAAAGGTGAAGTGCCGGAGAAAGGTGAAGTGCCGGAGAAAGAAAAAGGTGGAGTGCCGGAGAAAGGTGAAGTGCCGGAGAAAGAGAAAGGTGGAGTGCCGGAGAAAGGTGAAGTGCCGGAGAAAGAGAAAGGTGGAGTGCCGGAGAAAGGTGAAGTGCCGGAGAAAGGTGGAGTGCCGGAGAAAGAGAAAGGTGGAGTGCCGGAGAAAGGTGAAGTGCCGGAGAAAGGTGAAGTGCCGGAGAAAGAAAAAGGTGGAGTGCCGGAGACAGGTGAAGTACCGGAGAAAGGTGAAGTGCCGGAGAAAGAAAAAGGTGGAGTGCCGGAGAAAGGTGAAGTGCCGGAGAAAGAGAAAGGTGGAGTGCCGGAGAAAGGTGAAGTGCCGGAGAAAGAGAAAGGTGGAGTGCCGGAGAAAGGTGAAGTGCCGGAGAAAGGTGGAGTGCCGGAGAAAGAGAAAGGTGGAGTGCCGGAGAAAGGTGAAGTGCCGGAGAAAGAGAAAGGTGGAGTGCCGGAGAAAGGTGAAGTGCGGGAGAAAGGTGGAGTGCCGGAGAAAGAGAAAGGTGGAGTGCCGGAGAAAGGTGGAGTGCTGGAGAAAGGTGGAGTGCTGGAGAAAGGTGGAGTGCCGGAGAAAGGTGGAGTGCCGGAGAAAGAGAAAGGTGGAGTGCCGGAGAAAGGTGAAGTGCCGGAGAAAGGTGGAGTGCCGGAGAAAGAGAAAGGTGGAGTGCCGGAGAAAGAGAAAGGTGGATTGCCGGAGAAAGAGAAAGGTGGAGTGCCGGAGACAGGTGAAGTACCGGAGAAAGGTGAAGTGCCGGAGAAAGGTGAAGTGCCGGAGAAAGAAAAAGGTGGAGTGCCGGAGAAAGGTGAAGTGCCGGAGAAAGAGAAAGGTGGAGTGCCGGAGAAAGGTGGAAGAAAGAGAAAGGTGAAGTGCCGGAGAAAGAGAAAGGTGGAGTGCCGGAGAAAGGTGGAGTGCCGGAGAAAGGTGAAGTGCCGGAGAAGGAGAAAGGTGGAGTGCCGGAGAAAGGTGGAGTGCCGGAGAAAGAGAAAGGTGGAGTGCCGGAGAAAGGTGGAGTGCCGGAGAAAGGTGGAGTGCCAGAGAAAGAGAAAGGTGGAGTGCCAGAGAAAGGTGGAGTGCCGGAGAAAGAGAAAGGTGGAGTGCCGGAGAAAGGTGGAGTGCCAAAGAAAGAGAAAGGTGGAGTGCCGGAGAAAGGTGAAGTGCCGGAGAAAGGTGGAGTGCCGGAGAAAGGTGGAGTGCCGGAGAAAGGTGAAGTGCCGGAGAAAGGTGGAGTGCCGGAGAAAGGTGAAGTGCCGGAGAAAGGTGGAGTGCCGGAGAAAGGTGAAGTGCCGGAGAAAGAGAAAGGTGAAGTGCCGGAGAAAGGTGGAGTGCCGGAGAAAGAGAAAGGTGGAGTGCCGGAGTAAGAGAAAGGTGAAGTGCCGGAGTAAGAGAAAGGTGGAGTGCCGGAGAAAGGTGAAGTGCCGGAGAAAGAGAAAGGTGGAGTGCCGGAGAAAGGTGAAGTGCCGGAGAAAGAGAAAGGTGGAGTGCCTGAGAAAGGTGGAGTGCTGGAGAAAGGTGAGTGCGAGTGCCGGAGAAAGGTGGAGTGCCGAGAGAAAGAGAAAGGTGAAGTGCCGGAGAAAGAGAAAGGTGGAGTGCCGGAGAAAGGTGGAAGAAAGAGAAAGGTGAAGTGCCGGAGAAAGAGAAAGGTGGAGTGCCGGAGAAAGGTGGAAGAAAGAGAAAGGTGAAGTGCCGGAGAAAGAGAAAGGTGGAGTGCCGGAGAAAGGTGGAAGAAAGAGAAAGGTGAAGTGCCGGAGAAAGAGAAAGGTGGAGTGCCGGAGAAAGGTGGAAGAAAGAGAAAGGTGAAGTGCCGGAGAAAGAGAAAGGTGGAGTGCCGGAGAAAGGTGAAGTGCCGGAGAAAGAGAAAGGTGAAGTGCCGGAGAAAGAGAAAGGTGGAGTGCCGGAGAAAGGTGGAGTGCCGGAGAAAGAGAAAGGTGGAGTGCCGGAGAAAGAGAAAGGTGGAGTGCCGGAGAAAGGTGGAGTGCCGGAGAAAGGTGGAGTGCCGGAGAAAGAGAAAGGTGAAGTGCCGGAGAAAGGTGAAGTGCCGGAGAAAGAGAAAGGTGGAGTGCCGGAGAAAGAGAAAGGTGGAGTACCAGAGAAAGGTGAAGTGCCGGAGAAAGGTGGAGTGCCGGAGAAAGGTGGAGTGCTGGAGAAAGGTGTAGTGCCGGAGAAAGGTGGAGTGCTGGAGAAAGGTGAAGTGCCAGAGAAAGAGAAAGGTGGAGTGCCGGAGAAAGGTGGAGTGCTGGAGAAAGGTGGAGTGCCGGAGAAAGGTGGAGTGCTGGAGAAAGGTGAAGTGCCAGAGAAAGAGAAAGGTGGAGTGCCGGAGAAAGGTGGAGTGCCGGAGAAAGGCACCTCTCTGTAAGGAACAGGAAGACACAAGCAGTGGTCACTGTAGACTGGACAAGGATCATTCCCTGTCTGTCCTGTGACGGGTTGTTGACCAAAGAGTCATTCCCTCTGTCCTGTGACGGGTTGTTGACCAAAGAGTCATTCCCTCTGTCCTGTGACGGGTTGTTGACCAAAGAGTCATTCCCTCTGTCCTGTGACGGGTTGTTGACCAAAGAGTCATTCCCTCTCTGTCCTGTGACGGGTTGTTGACCAAAGAGTCATTCCCCCTCTGTCCTGTGACGGGTTGTTGACCAAAGAGTCATTCCCTCTGTCCTGTGACTGTTTGTTGACCAAAGAGTCATTCCCTCTGTCCTGTGACGGGTTGTTGACCAAAGAGTCATTCCCTCTGTCCTGTGACGGGTTGTTGACCAAAGAGTCATTCCCTCTGTCCTGTGGTGTGGTGTTGACCAAAGAGTCATTCCCTCTCTGTCCTGTGGTGGGGTGTTGACCAAAGAGTCATTCCCTCTGTCCTGTGGTGTGGTGTTGACCAAAGAGTCATTCCCTCTCTGTCCTGTGGCGGGTTGTTGACCAAAGAGTCATTCCCTCTCTGTCCTGTGGTGTGGTGTTGACCAAAGAGTCATTCCCTCTCTGTCCTGTGGCGGGTTGTTGACCAAAGAGTCATTCCCTCTCTGTCCTGTGGTGTGGTGTTGACCAAAGAGTCATTCCCTCTCTGTCCTGTGGCGGGTTGTTGACCAAAGAGTCATTCCCTCTGTCCTGGGGCGGGTTGTTGACCAAAGAGTCATTCCCTCTGTCCTGTGGCGGGTTGTTGACCAAAGGACACTGTCCAGCCTGGAACAAATAATACTCTGTGTGTTCGTCATGCACAGTTTTGTTTGCAGTTGTTGCTGTTTGCATTCGTCAAATACCTGGCAGGTTACCGGAAGTCATAAGTGATGTCAGCAGCACAAAGTTTGTTTGGCGTTCTGAACGGTCCTAACTTTTCGCGAATTCCACAGACTTGGAGACATTCGTCACGCTGAACAAACAGTGCTGCAAATATCGCTCCTGGAACTTCCTTTCTCCGTACATTTCTGTGGGACAGCCGGTGATAAGTTTCTGGGTGTGTTTCGTGTACCTTTACCTGATCTGTGTACCTTTACCTGTATGACAGCCGGTGATAAGTTTCTGGGTGTGTTTCTATGTACCTTTACCTGTATATTTGTACCTTTACCTGTATGGCAGCCGGTGATAAGTTTCTGGGGGTGTTTCTATGTACCTTTATCTGTATATTTGTACCTTTACCTGTATGGCAGCTGGTGGTAAGTTTCTGGGTGTGTTTCTGTGTACCTTTACCTTATCTGTGTACCTTTACCTATATGGCAGCTGGTGCTTACTGGGTGTGTTTCTGTGTACGTTTACGTTTCTGGCTTTCTGTGTACCTCTACCTGTATAGCAGCTCGTGGTAAGTTTTTGAGTTTCTGTGTACCTGTTATTTATCTGTATGCCAGCTGGTAGGAAGCGTTAATCAGCAATGGCTTGAACCTGTATGCTGTTTCACCGAGAGTAACAATACTTTGTTGCTTTAACCCCTTGACTCCTGCCTACACGAAGTGAAGGACCATCACCTCACAGATATAAAACTAAGGTTACGGGTCAGTATGGCAAGCACATTTGTTTTAATTTGGATTGCTTCTTCTTGGATTATATCACCGTTCCTTTCCAGATCAGTTACGTTATTTATTTTAAGTACACAGAGTGTGATGATGATGGAGTCTCCCGTCGGTCCGACGGATGAGTAGGCAGGCAGGCTTATCTGTCAGTGTGTGTCCTCACATGGGAGAAGAGGCCGATTCTGGATGCGCAGCACTTCCCACAGGTGTTGCAAGGGAAAACGTCTCCAGAAGTTGAGCTCTGCTTCCTTCGCTCACGCTTCTCCTTAATGGCCAGCGTTCTCTTGTTTTCAAACGTCTTTATGCCACTAGAGCACAGCATCCTCCAGCGAGAGCGGTCAAGGGCATCAGTTTCCCAGGAAGCGATGTCTATGTCACAGGCTTTGAGGTTTGTCTTCAAGGTGTCCTTGAAGCGCTTGCAGGGTCTTCCAAGTTCGCGTCTCTAAAGGTGCTCCATACCTCTTCTACACCAGTCGATGCAGGAATTTTTTGGAGAGCTGCTTGGATTTGCTGCTGCAGCACGTCCTTGGTGATAGGAAGGCGGTGGATGTTCAGCTTCCTATGGGGTTTCTGCCTGGCTGGTTGGAGCTTGCGTGCAAGTCTGATGTTCATCTTGCTGCGAACCAGGCGATGGTCCGACCAACAGACTGCTCCTCTCATGCAGCATGTAATGGAAACATCACATATGTCCCTCTGCCGGACAATCACATAGTCCAGCATGTGCCACTGCTTGGAGCAGGGGTGCATCCATGTTTTATTGTACTTGTCCGCTTGTTGGAAGAGGGTGTTGGTGATGGTCAGTCCATGCTGTGCGCAGAGCAAGAGCAAAAGCAGTCCGTTGGAGTTGCACTTGCCAGTGCCGTGCTGTCCTAGGACTTTTGGCCACGAGGAGAAGTCCACGCCGACGCGGGCATTGAAATCCCCAAGGATGATCAGCCTGTCCTTTCTGTCTACTGCTGAAATGGTGTGGCTGAGCTCCTCGTAGAAAGATTCTTTGATGTCATCAGGGTTGGTCATCGTCGGGGCATAGCAGCTGATGACTGTGGCGAAGCGATCCTTGGACAGCTTCAGACACAGGGTCATCAGCCTGTCGTTTATCCCATGTGGAAGGCTGTCAAGCTGTCGTGCGAGTTTGGTTCGTATGGCAAAGCCCACGTCTGAAGTTCTTGGGGTGCCATCTGGCTTCCCAATGCAGCAGAAGGTGTAGCCCCCTCCAACTTCTTCCAGCTGGGTTTCACCGGCAAACCTGGTTTCGCTCAGGGCTGCTATGTCCACCTGATAGCGATCAAGCATTCTAGCAATGAGCGCTGTGCGCCTTTCTGGTCTGTCGTCTCTGTCTAAAAGGGTGCGAACATTCCAGGCACCCAGAGTCAGGGCATGACTCCTGGTTCTTTTCTTCTGTTGTTTTCGACCGCTAGTGTTGGATGTCCAAGTAGGTGCGGTTTCCAGCTAGGTACTAGATGAGGCAGGCTTTGTTTAGGGATCCTTTTATCTCCCCTCTCCTGTGTGGGGAGAGCAGTGCTGTCCCTAAAAAAAAAGGGCTGCTCTGACACTGTGGGAGGATACGGGCGCCGCATCTGCCCCCGTCTGCGGCGGACGACCATCACCTCACAGCCGCCTGCGTGCAGAGTTGTGACAAGGAACTGCCAGCAGCATCCTCTGCCTGTCCCCGTTACCACTTCTCCATTGCCGCAGGGCTTGGTAAAGCTGGGTGTTGAAGGGCTAGCTCGTCGTTCCGACATTAGCCTGTTTGCCCGACCAGCACAAGTGACTTTTTTTTAGTGAAAGGGAGTTGTGCAGTCCCTTCCCCACTCACTAGCCTACCGACGTTCACAGTCCCACAGGTGCAGGTACTGTCACGTGTAGGATGGCCTCGGCAGGTGCAAATTTTTTCTTCGGAGCTCCGTCTCCTAGGAGGACTTCCAGCCATGGATAAGAGCTCCCCCAGCCCTTTGGTCATCCTCTTTCGCCATCACAGCCGTTGGGAAAGGTTTCCTCCTCCGCCTGGTCCGTCGTTGGAAGACTTCAAATGCGGCAGGTAGTACTGGGTTACATGGTACCAGTAGCAAGGGCTATGCCCTAACTACGGTTAATACTAATATCACACTGATATTTTACCAACATCAGCAGTCAAGGGGTTAATCTGAATTAAAGAATGACTGAACTGGGACAAGACAGACCACGAACGGTCAGAACTGAAAAAGAAAACTACATTTCTGGTTATGTATTTGCCTCATGCGAATTAGTGAAATGTTAATATTCATCAATCCGTATGCTATATTGTGTTTCTGTCTCTGTCTCTCTCTGTCTGTCTGTCTCTCTGTCTCTCTCTCTCCATCATACACGCATGTATCCACGCGCGCGCACACACACACACACACACACACACACACACACACACACACACACACACGCTTCTACCTTCCCACACCACACCCACACTAACCACACTAATCGTTGATCGTCACACCCCCTCCACTCTCCCCACCTCATTCCCCCACAGCCTCCACTTCACAGCACGGCACGCAACCAATCACAGTCAGCCGATCAAACACCGGATGTGACAACTTGACAACGGGAGACAACTACCCCAACCACTTCCGTTCTTGCAAGCTGCACGGAAAACACCTTCCCAGTCCATGAGTAATCCAATCAGGGAGGCAACTGCCCGTGCACTTGTTAATGGTTCCACTCGGCAGCTCCAGCCTCTTGGGACGGATGTCGTCCAAGACGATTCTCTTTTCGGCGTCCAGGTATCGTTGTCAGGAACCGGAAGAGGAGTGGATTTGGTTGGGGGTGGAGGGGGTGAAGATTGGTTGGCTGTTATGTTGTTGGGACGATACATAACTCGCCATTCTTTGTCGCAGCGAATCTTGTAGCTGAAGGTGTAATACTAATCTCTCCCCCGTGCAAGCAACGGTTGTGAGGGGGTGGGGTGGGGTGCGGAGAGGGAGAGGGTTAGTGTTACACACTGTGTGAAAACTATTTTAGCCCAATTATGGAGTCACAAATTACGACAAAATATACACGAAAACCAGGAAGTTATCTGGTTATTTATGAACAACTAAATCTCTGTCTTTTTCTGAGTCGCTGTCTCCCTCCGTCTGTCTGTCCGTTTATCTGTCTATCTGTTCGTCAGTCTGTCATTTCTGTCTGTCTCCCTCTCCCTCCCTCTCTCTCTCACCTTGCACTCTAGGACAGGGTGGGAGATGTTTCGTTTTTCTCCAGTCGGTCATTACATTGCTACACGTTCAGCTGTCTCTTTTTCAGTCGTATGTTTATTTGTACTTGGATTTCTTTTTACCACAACAGATTTCTCTGTGTGAAATTCGGGCTGCTCTCCGCAGGGAGAGCGCGTCCCTACGCTACAGCGCCACCCTTTTTTTTGTATTTTTTCCTGCGTGCAGTTTTATTTGCTCTTCTTATAAAAGTGGATTTTTCTACAGAATTTTGCCAGAAACTACCCTTTTGTTGCCGTGGGTTCTTTTACGTGTGCTAAGTGCATGCTGCACACGGGACCTCGGTTTATCGTCTCATCCGAATGACTACCGTCCAGACCACCACTCAAGGTCTAGTGGAGGGGGAGAAAATATCGGCGGCTGAGCCGTGATTCGAACCAGCGCGCTCAGATTTTCTCGCTTCCCAGGCGGACGTGTTACCTCTGGGCCACCCAAAGACTTCCAATTGAAAACCACACCAGCTGCTTTAGAACTGAAGGAAAGAAATCGTGTCTGTTCCCGTCTGTCTCTGTGCGGTGTGGTGAGGGAGGGATAAAGATTGGTTGGGGAGAGTATGGAGGGTGAAAGAGAATGTGTGTGTGTGTGTGTGTGTGTGTGTGTGTGTAAGTATCGCGTGCGCATTGATAAATTGTTCACACTGTTTGATTCGTTATCAAATAGTTTTTGTTGGTGACCCACTTCTTTATTTTGGGCCGTAGGCCAAGCAAAATTAATAAAGAGTTGCCTTATTTGTCTGTCTGTCTGTCTCCCTCTCTCTCTTGAGTCACAAAATGCTGTGTCCTTCTCTTCCTCAGTGAGAAGAAGGACAAGTTGCATGGAGATCTATACAGACAAGGGCAGTAGTGATGGAAGATCTCAACACAAGAACAAAACACGGGATAAAGCAACGAATGGAGGCTATGAGGATGGTATGGGCTGAGGGGGGCGGATGGAGGGCGGGGGGGCGGGGGGGTGAGGGCCCCACCTTCCTGCTCACACCCTCACTCCGCACACCCACTTTGTCAGATTGCTGAACATGATGAAACACGTAGTGTGATGGTCGTCCTGCACTCGCTGATCTCTGACCAGAATACAGCGCTGAATGTTACATGAACCATTCTGTTTGTCTTTTTTTTTTCTTTTCTTTTTTATTCTGTGGCTCCGGATCTGTGCCGGTTCAGTTAATCCCCATCCCCCCTGTCCTCTCCCCCACCCTCCTCACTCATCTGCCACAGTCTGCCACACCCACACACCCAGCCTCCTATTTCATGTCCCGCCATTTTGTTGATATCGAAATGAAAAATGAAAAAAATTTTAAATGAAAAGGTACCAAGGGACGTAAGCCAATGTGTGCTCTGCACGAAGTGTTTGGGAAATGCACAGTATTGTGATTGTTATGGAGTGTGTCATGGATTGTTTTATCTGTCACACTTTGTACTTTTTTCCCAGTTGTTGTACATGGTATAGTCTGCTATCATTATTTGTAATTGTTGTACATGGTATAGTCTGCTATCATTATTTGTAATTGTTGTACATGGTATAGTCTGCTATCATTATTTGTAACAAGGAAAGATTAAAATTGTGTGTGTGCGCGCGCGCGCGTGTGTGTGTGTGTGTGTGTGTGTGTGTGTGTTTTATTTGTTTGTTTTTTTCTTTCTTTAATTACCTATCTTTTTTTTATTCGCATGGTGGAATGATATGAATTTGGTGGTATTTTAATCTTTATGCTTATAGTTTAGAAGTTCTGTGTGCATGTGTTTTGATCTTTATGCTTATGGCTTACATTTTGTGTGTATATTGTTTACATCTTTATGTTTATGGTTTTTATGCTGAATAAATATGTATCCCCCTTCAGAAGGCGGTATGGACTGTGCTGAATGAATTTGTTTCTACCTGTCTCTCTCTGTTTTTATTTCTCCGTCACAAAGTAAAGTGAAACACTGTCAGCGTGTGTGTGTGTGTGTGTGTGTGTGTGTGTGTGTGTGTGTGTGTGTGTGTGTGTGTGTGTGTGTGTGTGTGTGTTCGTTCGTACGTTTGTTCGTTCAAATATATATACATGTTCATGTTAGAAAAGTACACATATATGCACATACACAAATGTGTACATTAAAGTGCGTGCGCATGAGTAGACCTTTTCAGTTTCAGTTTCAGTTTCGAGGAGGGACGTGGACTGACCACGACACGCCACACCACACCTGCTGTGAAAAAAGGCAGGAGAAAAAAGAGCAGATGCCACACCACGCCTGCTGTGAAAAAAGGCAGGAGAAAAAAGAGCAGATGCCACACTTTGCACAAAGCAGCCACACAGGTCCAGCAGTGAGAGCCTAGCAGTCAGACACAGAGACAGACAGACAGACAGACAGACAGACAGGTCCAGCAGTGAGAGCCTAGCAGTCAGACACAGAGACAGACAGACAGACAGACAGACAGACAGGTCCAGCAGTGAGAGCCTAGCAGTCAGACACAGAGACAGACAGACAGACAGACAGACAGACAGACAGACAGACAGACAGACAGACAGGTCCAGCAGTGAGAGCCTAGCAGTCAGACACAGAGACAGACAGACAGACAGACAGACAGACAGGCAGACAGACAGACAGACAGACAGGTCCAGCAGTGAGAGCCTAGCAGTCAGACACAGAGACAGACAGACAGACAGACAGACAGACAGACAGACAGACAGACAGACAGACAGGTCCAGCAGTGAGAGCCTAGCAGTCAGACACAGAGACAGACAGACAGACAGACAGACAGACAGGCAGACGGACAGACAGGCAGACAGACAGACAGGCAGACAGACAGGTCCAGCAGTGAGAGCCTAGCAGTCAGACACAGAGACAGACAGACAGACAGACAGACAGACAGACAGACAGACAGACAGGTCCAGCAGTGAGAGCCTAGCAGTCAGACACAGAGACAGACAGACAGACAGACAGACAGACAGACAGGTCCAGCAGTGAGAGCCTAACAGTCAGACACAGAGACAGACAGACAGACAGACAGGCAGACAGACAGGTCCAGCAGTGAGAGCCTAGCAGTCAGACACAGAGACAGACAGACAGACAGACAGACAGACAGACAGACAGACAGGTCCAGCAGTGAGAGCCTAGCAGTCAGACACAGAGACAGACAGACAGACAGACAGACAGACAGACAGGTCCAGCAGTGAGAGCCTAACAGTCAGACACAGAGACAGACAGACAGACAGACAGGCAGACAGACAGGTCCAGCAGTGAGAGCCTAGCAGTCAGACACAGAGACAGACAGACAGACAGACAGACAGACAGACAGGTCCAGCAGTGAGAGCCTAGCAGTCAGACACAGAGACAGACAGACAGACAGACAGGCAGACAGACAGGTCCAGCAGTGAGAGCCTAACAGTCAGACACAGAGACAGACAGACAGACAGACAGACAGGCAGACAGACAGGTCCAGCAGTGAGAGCCTAGCAGTCAGACACAGAGACAGACAGACAGACAGGCAGACAGACAGCCAATGGGTGCTACTCAGGATGTAGGAGCATTCCACAGTAAAGACAGCCATCCTTTGTAACAAGATATTGTTTCTGACGTTGTATCAAACTCAACTGCTGGCCAACCATTATGCATTCCTTTCAATATGACAGCGGCAATTTTTCTAAAGGAGAAATTTGACTTTCATGGAAAACTTTGCAATGAATTATTGATTAACTTTGAACCAATGTAATCTGACAGTGTGTATCAAGGGAAATGCACACTTTCGCAAACGCTCGCACAGACGCACGCACGCACAAAATCACGCACACATACCTAGTCACACAAGGAACCATATTTACATACACCCACATTCACGCACGCACGCACGCACACACACACAGACACACATACACACAGACACAGACACACACAGACACAGACACACACACACACACACACACACACACACACACAGGTTGTCTCACAGGGAGACAGAGCCAGTGAGAGAAATACAGACATGGATACGGATACATTACTCCAGATAGGCCAGCCCATTATTTGAAGGGGTAGGGTGAACAGAGAAGAATGAAGAAATCATAGAAAACAGCTTGATGAACCAAACTGAAACGGCTACAAATATCTACGATCACATCTAAGAGCCTGTCTTTAGTCATGATATAATGATGATTGCAGTGATGGAGGGTGGTGGTGGTGATAACAATGGTGATACAATTTTTCATTTCAGATAAAAATCGCATGTTTGGATATGGAAAGTTCGCCATCCCCTGTGAAGTCTCTGTTCTCATTCTCTGCATTGTGAATAAATGCTTCCTCAGCTTAAAAACTTATCAAGAATTTTGTTTGTTTGCTTTTCCCTGGGTTTTGTTCGGTTTTCCTCTTTTGTTTTCTTTTGCAGCACTTTTTTTCTGCAGGTGGTCTGAAAAACAGAAAAGAAGCTCTTTTGTACATTTGTCATGTGATTCACAGGGTTCCTTTGAGCAGGTGACAATGGCAGGTTTTTTACTTCAGCGAGATGCCATAAAACGTTTGGCATCGCAAATGAACAGACACAGGCTCCGAAAGAAGCTGGTGTGTGTTGACCGCTTAATTGTCGCCTTCGGCGAATTGTCGCCGGTGACAATTTGGCGGAGTTTAGTTAACCGCTGAATTGTCACCGATCGCCGACCTTAGTGAACGCCAAATTGTCCGTGTTTGCTGTTCTGTGTGTTGGTGATTCTGAAGACGAAAGGAAGCAAAGGAAGAATAAGAAAGATAGTAATGAAGAAGCATGGAATGAGAAGAGAAGAAAAAATGAAATAGGAAACTGAAGTGAAGGAAGAAATTATCAAGAAATGAGGGGAATGTAAGCAAGAAAGGAAGGAAAAAAGTTAAAACAAAATAGGGGGAGGGAAGAAACGAATGAATCAACAAAAGAAAGAAAGACTGAAAAAAATGAAAGAAAGTGAGAAATATAATGTATGTTTATGTGTTTGTGTACAGGAGGTTAGGGGAGTCAGCCCTATGAGCCCCTAGGTCTATATTCCCCAAATTTTCTCTCAGCCAGGTCTGCATTCAACCAGGTCTACATTCCCCCATGTCTGTGTTCCCCTAGGTCTATGTTCCCCCAGGTCTGTCTTCCCCTAGGTCTATGTTCACCCAGGTCTGTGTTCCCCTAGGTCTATGTTCACCCAGGTCTGTGTTCCCCTAGGTCTATGTTCCCCCAGGTCTGTGTTCCCCTAGGTCTGTGTTCACCCAGGTCTGTCTTCCCCTAGGTCTATGTTCACCCAGGTCTGTCTTCCCCTAGGTCTATGTTCACCCAGGTCTGTCTTCCCCTAGGTCTATGTTCACCCAGGTCTGTCTTCCCCTAGGTCTATGTTCACCCAGGTCTGTCTTCCCCTAGGTCTATGTTCACCCAGGTCTGTCTTCCCCTAGGTCTATGTTCACCCAGGTCTGTCTTCCCCTAGGTCTATGTTCACCCAGGTCTGTCTTCCCCTAGGTCTATGTTCACCCAGGTCTGTCTTCCCCTAGGTCTATGTTCACCCATGTCTGTGTTCCCCTAGGTCTATGTTCACCCAGGTCTGTCTTCCCCTAGGTCTATGTTCCCCCCAGGTCTATGTTCACCAGGTCTGTGTTCCCCCAGGTCTATGTTCCCCTAGGTCTGTGTTCCCCCAGGTCTGTGTTCCCCTAGGTCTATGTTCCCCCAGGTCTGTGTTCCCCTAGGTCTACATTCCCCCAGGTCTGTGTTCCCCTAGGTCTATGTTCACCCAGATTTACGTCATCTGGCTTTGTTACCCCAGGTCTGTTACCCTGGGTCTGGAATCACTGCTGACGCTATATCTTATGCAATATTAATACTTTTTCAAGGGCTTTGACCACTGACCACCGATGATCACTGATCACCACTGACCTCATACCACCTCTGGCCACTATTGACCTCCGCTGACCACATCTGACAACTGCTGGCCACTGATCACTGCTGACCACTGCTGAACATTACCACTGCTGGCCACTGACCACTGCTGAACACTGCTGAACATTACCACTGCTGGCCACTGACCACTGCTGAACATTACCACTGCTGGCCACTGTCCACTGCTGATCACTGCTGAACATTACCACTGCTGGCCACTGACCACTGCTGAACATTACCACTGCTGGCCACTGACCACTGCTGATCACTGCTGAACATTACCACTGCTGGCCACTGACCATTGCTGAACATTACCACTGCTGGCCACTGACCACTGCTGAATATTACCACTGCTGGCCACTGACCACTGCTGAACATTACCACTGCTGGCGACTGAACACTGCTGAACATTACCACTGCTGGCCACTGACCACTGCTGATCACTGCTGAACATTACCACTGCTGGCCACTGACCATTGCTGAACATTACCACTGCTGGCCACTGACCACTGCTGAATATTACCACTGCTGGCCACTGACCACTGCTGAACATTACCACTGCTGGCCACTGACCACTGCTGAACATTACCACTGCTGATCACTGCTGAACATTACCACTGCTGGCCACTGACCACTGCTGAACACTGCTGAACATTACCACTGCTGGCCACTGACCACTGCTGAACATTACACTGCTGGCCACTGAGCACTGCTGAACATTACCACTGCTGGCCACTGGCCACTGACCACTGCTGAACATTACCACTGCTGGCCACTGACCACTGCTGAACACTGCTGAACATTACACTGCTGGCCACTGAGCACTGCTGACCACTGCTGAACATTACCACTGCTGGCCACTGACCACTGCTGAACATTACCACTGCTGGCCACTGACCACTGCTGAACACTACTGAACATTACCACTGCTGGCCACTGACCATTGCTGACCAGTACTCACCACGGACCACTCCTGACAACTGGTTACCGCTAATCGCCATTGGCCACTGACCACTACTGACCACTGACCACTGCTTACCAATGACCACCACGAACCACTGACTACTACTGACAACTGCTGACTGCCACTGACCACAACTGATCACCACTGTCCACAACTGACCACCACTCACCACTGACCATGGCTAACCTGGAGGAACATGGAGGACAGAGGCATGCTCCCGAGCAAGCTTAGCACACAAATACACAGAATACCCCCTGACACACTAAATTGTCGCGGTTTGATTTGTCACCAGTCTGCTGTTTCGTCACCGGCGACAATTCAGCGGTTAACTGAGCTCCGTCAAATTGTCACCGGCGACAATTCAGCAAAGGCGACAATTCAGCGGTTGACATGTGTCGCGCCTGCCGCCTGGGGGAAAACGGGTGTTGTCACTTTTCGTTCCGGTACGCGATTTTTAGGGAGGGGTTGGGGAAGGGACTGGGGGGAAGTGGGTGGGGCATTTTCGCCGAATTGGCACCTCTTTCCAGGGGGCTGGCGGTGTCGTGTCAATTTGTCCCCTCCTCTCTCCAGGGACGGGTGATCTGCATTCGGTTGGGTGAGCAGGGAAGTGTGTTAGCGTCGGGATGGGGCCCTTGGGACGTGGGCTTGTACATGACTTTACTGATCTCATGCGCTGACGTTTTAGAGGTTTAAAGTTTGAATCGTCACCGTATCGTATGGCTAGCGCTGAGCACCAGTTCAGGCTGAATGATCAAAGACCACGTTCACGCGATGTCTCTCGGTCTCTGTATTTGTCTATACCTCTCTCTCTCTCTCTCTCTCTCTCTGTCTCTCTCTCTGTCTCTCTCTCTCTCTCTCTCTCTCTCTCTCTCTTTGTTAGTGTGTGTGTTAGTATGTGTGTGTGTGTGTGTGTGTGTGTGTGTGTGTGTGTAGTGTGTTACTCGCTTCCGTTTCGTACTGATGTGAGTGTTTCTCAGTTTGACGCTGTTATACTTGTACATTTTACGTGTATTTAGTATAACAACATTTATATGCGTATATGTTTGTGTGTGTCTAAGAACGACGGCAGATGTGTAAGTCGGCCAAAGTGCTAATATCTTCACCGTTGGAAAATAAAGTTTCATTCATTCTCTCTCTCTCTCTCTCTCTCTCTCTCTCTCTCTCTCTCTCTCTCTCTCTCTCTCTCTCTTTGTCTCTCACTAGAATCCGAATTGGAAATGTTGATCCAAATGTACATTTTTAGATACACAGAGCATGTCCATTGTATAAACAACCCAAAATGATGCATATATTTTTGTCCTGCGTTGTCCAGCTCTTCGTGATTTCAGAAATGAAGTTTATTCCTTCAAATATAATTGACATCTGTGTGCCTTTAATTATAAACAAAGCTTGTTGTCATCGCCAATAAGAGATAGTGATGTTCGGACTTTGTCCAATTTTCTCGTACAGCACAGTTAAATTTCATTTGACGTGACGTAGATATACATTAGGCCCGTAATATTTTGTCGTGGCTGTAATGTACTTGTATGTCCATGAACACATCTTTGTTAGGTGCTGTGGCCTATTAATGAATAGATTAACGTATATGGATTTGTCCGAACGCAGTGACGCCTCCTTGAGCTGCTGAAACTGAAACTGAAACTGAATAGATTAGATTATTCGTGTCGAAATCGTAATCGTATTCGCATTCACCCTCTCTCTCTCTCTCTCTCTCTCTCTCTCTCCACAAAATCTTTTGTCTGTTTGTCGGTCAGTGTCAAACAGTTATTTGCACAACTGCGTATGTAATCGGAAAGTGAGAAGGAAAACAGATGGTCCTGTTTTCTGTTCCTCTGTCAGTCAGTCAACTGACCATACAACAACTGACCATACAACAACTGACCATACAACAACTGCACCAGGGATGGGGGAATGGGGACGGGGAGTGGGGGGGGGGGCAATCAGAAATCGTTTCCATTCATTCCATCCTCTACCCCTCATCACTGCCGCCTCCACGCACACGCACACACATGAACACACACGCACACACATAAACGCTCGCGCGCGCATTCACACACACACACACACACACACACACACACACACACACACACACACACACACACACACACACACACACACACACACACATATATATATATATATATATATATATATATATATATATATATATATATATATATATATATCGCTCGTCTCACTGTCTCGACTGTCCCACCCTGAGTGGTGGAAGCGTGGAGAGTTCGTACATTGGTTGACCGAACATGTGTGGTGCGGAAAGCTTTAGAAGTGTCCCTGGGAGACAGCTTCACAGCTGTGTACAGCTGCGTGAATTCCTGACAGCGGGACTAGCCAGCCCCTCACTCCTTGTCCAGAGGGGCGGAGAGCTGAGTCCTTGGAATGTTTGATGTGTGGGTGTGTGTGTGTGTGTGTGTGTGTGTGTGTGTTACTTTCTGTTTGGAACACCGTTCTATGTTCTGGACATGTGTTGGGGCTGGTGAATGTTGAGGGTTTCTAATGCCATCTTTAGATTATTGTCTGTGTCATTTTGTCTTTCTTCCTTTCTTTCTGCCTGACAGCCCGTCTCTCTCTCTTCTGTAAACTCCAACATATTGTCTTTTCTTTAACTTTATACATGTCACTCACTCTCTGTCTCTCTCAATCTCTGTCTCTCTCACTCTCTCTCTCGCTCTCTCTCTCTCTCTTTAGGCAATGCCTAAAATCTTAATCCTTGAATGAAAAATGTTTTGAGTTCTGAGTTCTCTCTCTCTCTCTCTCTCTCTCTCTCTCTCTCTCTCTCTCTCTCTCTCTCTCTCTCTCTCCATCCCTGATTCATGTCAGGCACAGCAGAAAACAATACCTGTACAGTATGTAAAACAAGTTCTGTCGAAGATGAATTTCACTTTATCTCTAAAATGTAAAGCGCATGAACCCATTAGAGAGATGTGTAACCTGTTTAATGCGCCTATTATCAGAAGACGAAACCTGGTTGATGTGTTGACGACAGCTGAAAATGAAGAAGTAATCAGATCCTTGGCCAAATACACTGCTGAAGCTGATAAAGAAAACTTTCGATTGCAGTTTGAATCATTATGCCCATAGTTCACACATGTCAACTCTTGCTTCTTAATGTGCCTGATGGTTTACTTACCGAGCAGTGACAATTACAATACTTATGATTATGTCTTGGTCTTTTTTGGTCCATTTTGTACTTACATGAATGAAGATATGCAGATACGTTGAGCGACTGTTGTCGACGTATGTAAAATAGTGTTTGAGGTATTTATTTGTTCCGTGTTAATGTTCATTTTTCGTTGACAGTACCCATGAAATTGTGAACCCCATGTCACTATGGCATTTATGCTGATGACATTAAGTTTCATCGTTCGGTCTTCACATCTCTATCTCTATCTCGCTCTCTCTTTCTCTCATACTCCATCTCTCAGTCTCCCCCTGTATCTCCTCTGTCTCGTTTTTCTCTCAACATCTCTGTACCTCTGTCTGTGTGTCTCTCTTTCTATTCCTCTCTCCCTCTTCATCTCTTCGTCAGTCAGTCAATCAGTCCATCAGTCAGTCAATCAATCAGTCAGTCAAACATTCTACCCCTGTCTTTTAAGTCAGTTGCTGACTGGCTGGCAAGCTGACTGACCATCGCCAGTCTGTCAGTAAGTACATCAACCAGCCGATCCATCACACAGGCCCTCAAGGAAACTGACAGAAACAGAATTTCAAGTCATGACAGTCAGAAACATTAGGATGATAACTTCCAACACACAGTGTTCTTTGTGAGGAAGGGGAGAGAGGAACACAGCACACTGTGGTTTGGTTCTGTTAGTTCTCAACCACTTCCTCTCTTTTTCTTTGTCCTAACACTGAAGCGAGAAAGAGAGACAGACAGAGAGACAGAGAGAGAACAATGTTTACATCCGACGATAATAGTCGACATGCTATTTCTGCATCCAGCGAACGTGCCGGGTGGTGCCTTCTCCTTAAATCAACTGAAACTAGAATAAAGCATTGGCAATGTGCTGAGAGAGAGAGAGAGAGAGAGAGAGAGAGAGAGAGAGAGAGAGGGAGAGAGAGAGAGAGGGAGAGAGAGAGAGAGAGTGGTGGGGGATGCTCATAAATAACCAAACATCTCTTCCTATTCTTGCTTGTTTGTGTGTGTGTGTGTGTGTGTGTGTGTGTGTGTGTGTGTGTGTGTGTGTGTGTGTGTGTGTGTGTGTGTGTGTGTGTGTGCAGTTTGACTCCTTATTCAGGGCAAAATGGTTTCTATTTTCTGGGTGAAAAAACAACATCAACACACCCACTACTGACATGCAGATTATAACAGTCACAACAGATTCACCATGGCCAGGAATGGCGAGTTATGTATCTTCTCAACAACATAACAGCCCACTAATCTCCCCCCCCCCTTCCCCAACCAAATCCACTCCTCTTCCGGTTCCTGACAACGATACCTGGACGCCGAAAAGAGAATCGTCTTGGACGACATCCGTGCCAAGAGGCTGGAGCTGCCGAGTGGAACCATTAACAAGTGCACGGGCAGTTGCCTCCCTGATTGGATTACTCATGGACTGGGAAGGTGTTTTCCGTGCAGCTTGCAAGAACGGAAGTGGTTGGGGTAGTTGTCTCCCGTTGTCAAGTTGCCACATCCGGTGTTTGATCGGCTGATTGTGATTGGTTGCGTGCCGTGCTGTGAAGTGGAGGCTGTGGGGGAATGAGGTGGGGAGAGTGGAGGGGGTGTGACGATCAACGATCAGTGTGGTTAGTGTGGGTGTGGTGTGGGTGTAATGAATGGGCTGGGGAAGGAAGGGGGTGGATATCAGTTTGTGTTACTACATAATTACGTGTGTGTTTGTCTCTGTGTGTGTGGTAGGTATTTTATGGTCATATTAAATACAAATCTTTAAAAATAAATATCTTGCTCGTGCACAATTCTTTGTGTGTTACTGTTTTATAGACAGTTTCTTTGCCTTTCATAAATTTTCGTCCAGTGCAAACAGATAAATAGCTTCCTTGTTATTTTAGTGCGGATTGTCTTGTTTGCCTCTTTGTCCCTCCCTCTCTCTCCTGTTTGTGTGAGTTCAATTCAACATCCGGCCAAAACACTCCTCCAATCCTGTGAGTTCAGTTCAACATCCGGCCAAAACACTCCTCCAATCCTGTATGTGTGAGTTCAATTCAACATCCGGCCAAAACACTCCTCCAATCCTGTGAGTTCAATTCAACATCCGGCCAAAACACTCCTCCAATCCTGTGAGTTCAGTTCAACATCCGGCCAAAACACTCCTCCAATCCTGTGAGTTCAATTCAACATCCGGCCAAAACACTCCTCCAATCCTGTAAGTTCAGTTCAACATCCGGCCAAAACACTCCTCCAATCCTGTGAGTTCAATTCAACATCCGGCCAAAACACTCCTCCAATCCTGTGAGTTCAGTTCAACATCCGGCCAAAACACTCCTCCAATCCTGTGAGTTCAGTTCAACATCCGGCCAAAACACTCCTCCAATCCTGTATGTGTGAGTTCAGTTCAACATCCGGCAAAAACACTCCTCCAATCCTGTGAGTTCAGTTCAACATCCGGCCAAAACACTCCTCCAATCCTGTATGTGTGAGTTCAGTTCAACATCCGGCCAAAACACTCCTCCAATCCTGTGAGTTCAATTCAACATCCGGCCAAAACACTCCTCCAATCCTGTGAGTTCAGTTCAACATCCGGCAAAAACACTCCTCCAATCCTGTGAGTTCAATTCAACATCTGGCCAAAACACTCCTCCAATCCTGTATGTGTGAGTTCAGTTCAACATCCGGCCAAAACACTCCTCCAATCCTGTGAGTTCAGTTCAACATCCGGCCAAAACACTCCTCCAATCCTGTATGTGTGAGTTCAATTCAACATCCGGCCAAAACACTCCTCCAATCCTGTGAGTTCAGTTCAACATCCGGCCAAAACACTCCTCCAATCCTGTATGTGTGAGTTCAATTCAACATCCGGCCAAAACACTCCTCCAATCGTCAGACTCACACCCTGACCAATCAGGATGTCGAAATCTAGAATCTCATCAAACTGGAATGCAAACCTTCTAACCAATAACTGAACAGAAATTAGGAACGATGACACATAGCTCTCTCTCTCTCTCTCTGATATAAAATGTCTTGATGCCCTACAATTACCAATAAACCCCACCTAGCAATAGACACAATCACTGATTACAAAGACTGATGTCCCTGTTATTTTTTTCCGGCTGTATCTTGCCATTTGTTGCCATTGTCTGTAGTTATCCTCTGAATCTGTTCAGCTGGTTTGTATGTGGATGGTGTTGGACTGTTCGAAGATGTTGAAGGCCTTGCCTGTTGTATTTGTCCCGATGACTGTAGATTTTATCGGCATGCTGTCTGTGTCACCTTTCATCTTTCTGATCACTGTGCTGACAACGATCAGTGAATCGTCAGTTTCGGAGAGCACGTGTTTAACGGTAGGCTCACGCCTCTACCATTACTGATACCTGGACTGGCTGCAGGAGAGCACGTGTTTAACGGTAGGCTCACGCCTCTACCATTACTGATACCTGGACTGGCTGCAGGAGAGCACGTGTTTAACGGTAGGCTCACGCCTCATAACCATTACTGATACCTGGACTGGCTGCAGGAGAGCACGTGTTTAACGGGGACCGATCTGTGCAGCACTTGTGATGGAGGTGGTGAACAGTACATGCCCTGTGTACACATCACTTGGCCATTTGGCCTTTCCAGGTCAGCAGGCCTGCTGTAATGTGTGAACACGTGGTTTTCCCGGTGTCTGTTTTGAATAGTATTGATTGCCAGTGGTTTTCCATGTGTCTGTTTTGAATAATATTGATTGCCAGTGGTTTTCCATGTGTCTGTTTTGAATAGTATTGATTGCCAGTGGTTTTCCATGTGTCTGTTTTGAATAGTATTGATTGCCAGTGGTTTTCCATGTGTCTGTTTTGAATAGTATTGATTGCCAGTGGTTTTCCATGTGTCTGTTTTGAATAGTATTGATTGCCAGTGGTTTTCCCCATGTCTGTTTTGAATAGTATTGATTGCCAGTCAAAATCTTACCACTGCAACCACGCCAGACATGTATTCGTTCTTCACTTTAACCTCATTTGAATGGAAATCATTTGGTTTAACCAAAAAAGAAAAAGAGTTAATGCTCATGTGGTATGTCTATGCATTATATGTATGTATGCTTTTGCGTGTGTACGTGCGTGCATATGTGTTTGTGTGTGTATCATACTGCCTATGGCAGTCTCGGACGTTCTCGGAACAAAGAAAAATACTGTATGAAGAGGTGGTATGGCAGCAGATGGCTGTGAGCGTGGAAACGATAATTGAAGCCAGCCCTGTCCATGGTCGATGTCCGAACAGATCCGGGCAGTATAGCAATTAACAGATCAGATCACCACATGGTCAGTTGAGTACAGAGGGACTCACACACTCCGAGGCCAGGCCAGCACATGCGGGCATCAGGCAGTAGAATTATTAAGTGAGGTCCGTTAGGCTGGACACGTGTGCAAAGAAACAAAGAAGGCAAGCCCAGCGATGGGTAACGCCCAGCGGAGATAATGCGGCCGGACGACAGGCAAAGGAGAGACTGATCAGTCCTGGGCTATATATAAGGCTGAACACAAAGACCCCGGGAGCAGACCCCAGGGAGAGACCCCAGGAAGAGACCCGAAGAGCAGAGCCGAAGAGAGAGGCCAGAGCAAACCCTTAAAAGATCGGTCTGCAGAGATGATGATTTCAAGAGGTATGTGACGTGTTAGATTAGAACAGGTCGTAGGATGTCTATGTTGATGACTGAAGGATACTATTATGGATAGTTAAGCGATATGATCTTTAGCCCAAGAATGTTGAAAATATGTGACTGAATAAACAAATGATCTAGAAATGAATCAAGTCTTCAGAACTTGTTGTTATATGTTGTGAAATTATTCCCTCTCGTCACAATCTATTTCATGGTGGTGTGTCTTATTCATTTGTTGGTTCGAGTCTACTCTCTACCTTTCCACATCTCTTAGATGGTAGGCTTTCCTCCCTGTATGAAATCTTATTGTGTCAGGTAACGTTAGGCAACAAACATAGGGAACCAAAGGAAACCAGAGAGAATAGACTGCATTCCCCTGAGTGGAAATGTTCTAGGAATATGTTGGAATTTACAGTTGATGGAGATAGGGATATTCACTCGTGAGACAGTTGGCACAAGATAAATCCATGACTTTTCCGCCGTGTGATAGTAATATTCACTGATGTGATAGTTTGTGGACATGACTCTTCAATTCCATTTAGTGTAAAACACTCACAGGGTAATAGCGGCACCTTTTCACCAATGTGATAGCGCTTTTCACCCGAGTGATAGTAACGACGCTTTTCACCCGAGTGATAGTGCTATACGCCCGTGTGATAGTTGGTGGAGATGCGGGGTAACGATCCCCATACCTCTCACAAGCAACTTTTCACCCTTGTGATAGCGCTTTTCACCCGAGTGATAGTAACGACGCTTTTCACCCGAGTGATAGTGCTATACGCCCGTGTGATATGTATATGCACTGGGCTCCTATTTAAACCCTGAGCTACATCACACGTAATCACCTAATCAATCAATATCCGAATTATCTTTAAATTAGACGACCAATCCTATAGTCATTGTAACTAATCAGCATTCAAAAAATATTGATAGATAGATAGATAGAGACCAGTTGCGCACAGACGTCAGATGACAAACGCAGGATGAAGTATCCAGGAATGTCGTTGTGAGAGTTCAGTCGTTGTCTGGGCAGAGAGTGACCCAGTGATAAGGTGTCAGTCCATGACGCGAGGGTCCACGAGTTCCAGCCCCGGATACAGTCCAGGATTCTGACTGCTCCCTCCTTTAAACCTTTAGCTGGGGTGTGGGTGCCGCTCATTCGTTTGAGGCAATAACCGTAGCTCCGTATGTAACGTGCACTTAGCCTCGCACGTAAATGAACCCATGGCAACAAAAGAGTTAACCCTGGCAAAATTCTGTAGGAAAATCCACTGAGATTGTCAAACAAACACACTCGCAGAAAGGCTGTGGCAACGCGCTCTCTACAGGGAGATCAACCCGTATTTCACAGACATAAATCTGTTTGCACAAAAAAGCAGCACATTACAATTCCGGGCTTGAAAGCATTCTGTTTTCATAGTGAGACATATTTGCACGGATTAGAAAACAGCTATTATTCTTTCTAAAATAAAACAAAATATAAAAAAAGAAATTAAAAAAGACCCATGGCGCAGTTGTTTTTATATGTGATTTCGACAGTTTTTAAAATCCCGGTTGACAATAACCTTTTATTGCATGTCACATGAGAGAGATCGCTGCGATGCAGCAACAACAAATTCAACATCGGAATTGAGACAAACCACAAAATTGTGGCGAAGCGTTTAAACACACGCAGGAATACCAAGACGTGAACGTCATGATTCCAGTTGATGTTGGAAATAATGTGGAAATCACCTTTCTCATCAATGTGATAGAAAACCTTGCTTCACGGTGTTCTCCCTTCGTCAGGAACCGTGACATCGGAGTCGAATTAACTCACTCAGTACGGCCAGTCCTCTCTTCTCCTCTACACAGACCCCTCGGATGTCCAGTGGGTGTCTGAATGACCCAACCTTTAGCTTCCGTCATCAGAGTTGTGGTATTCTTTGTCAACATTCACGTCTTCAGTATAAGAGCCTTCCGCTTGCAATATTTCGATGATGGTAATTGGGGTGAAACGCTGTTAACGTCGTCTCTTTCGCCGTTCGTATGGAAAGAGTTAACCATGTTTTGCTGTGACAGGCTCCAACCTTTTCTTTCACCTTTATTTAGAAAATTCCTTCATTTAACACTTTTTCATCTGTGTCCGCAGCGTCTCACTGAAATTAGCTTCTTAATTTCAGATAAAACACTCAGGACACGGTTATTTTGTTTGTTTGTTTGTTTTTTTGTTTTGTTTTGGTTTTTTTGAACAGCCAAAGGAAAAACAAACAAAAGAAAAACACTCAGACACAGACACACACACAGACACACTCGCACCCACTCAAACCTACACCCACACACATCTACCCACCCCCCTACACACACACGCACATACACACACCCACTCCCACCCCCCCACCCACACACACACACACATCACCCCCACTCCCCCCCACCCCCGCACCCTTAACGATCCTGTTCCTGTATATCGCCGTTAAAGTCTTCACTGACGTCATCGTCAGAGTTATGGTCGTGTTGTCATCATCCCCCCTTCTCCCTTCTTTTTCTCTCATCTTTCTCTAAGAGTTGTGTTGGTAAAGGATAAGAAAACAACCACGATGAAAAAAAAGGGGGGGAGGGTGTTAAATCAAGGGGAAGTCTCACGCTTACTTACATTGCAAGAAACCATGGAAGAAATAGAATTCATTTCTGTAAGTTACTGCTGCTTCTTAAATCGAAGATAACTGGCTCCCAAATATAGAGAAGATGGAACGGGTAATAATTGCTTGGTCCAAAAGAAATTTCAGCATCGTTGGAAAGATCTGTACCGTCATATCACTTTTATTGTCTGAAATTGATTATACAATGCAAGCACTAGAGACCCCTAGATATATTGTTGACAAAATGAATGCGATGTTATACTGATTTATCTGGGAAAAGAAACACCCTAATACTCGAGCAAGTGAGAAAGTTTAAAGAACTGTTTTGTCTCAAAGTATTGACGAAGGCGGTCTAGTATGATTATTAACATGAATGATCTACAAAAACCATTTCCATTGTCTTGGGCCCTGAAACTTCGGAGCGAACAAATGCAAAAATGGACATGCATTCCAGTTTAACTTTCTGTTCTCTCGGTAAAGATCTGTGTTGTTTTACATTTGACCAGTACTCAAAACACTTTAAGGGACTTGGTTCAATACAGAGCCCTTAAAAAAAAGCCACACACAAATGTTCAGTGAAACGCATAAAAGATCTAAGTAAGCCAAAAATTACAAATGTTTTCAGACAGATTACTGTTACATTGTTATTTCGAATTAATAAGATTGAGCACTTTTATCTGACATACTGTTACACTGATTAAGAGAAACCATTTCCTATATCTTTTTTTTCTGATTCAAAATGGAACTTCTGCTCAGGAAGTCAAATTCAACTACCGCCGCCATGTTGAGCGATACATTCACAGTGTGTTTTCAAGTAGTAGTAGTAGGGACGGTGTCTGGTTGTCCCCTCTTGGTTTTGGTACTGATTGTTTTTGTGTAGGTCGGTCGTGCCTAATGGGGTTTCTACTCATCATAGCCATAAAATAGTTCTTCTAGCTGGGGTAGTTTGTCAATCAGGTTCTTGAACTCATTCACAGATTTTGCAAATTTAACTGATTAAGGTAGTGCATTCCATGGGTTAACGACTCTGAAAGAAAATGAGAATTTGCGCTTATTAGTTCTGGCATGCATTACAGACAATTTTCCTGCAGAGTTTCTAGTGACATTTACAGGTGCACAGGAAAACAAAGAGTGCAAATCAACATCATCATAACCGTGGAAAATTTAAAACATCTGTATAAGATCACCTCGTAGTCGTCTACCCTTCAGTGAATGAAGGTTCAAAAAGTTTAGTCGGTCATGATAATTCATTTCTTTGCATTCCTTCAGCAGTCTAGCTGCACGCCTCTGGACTTTCGATTAGGATGGATTGCCTCTTTAGGCTTGCAGGACCCCAGATAACGTTTGCATATTCCAGATGTGGTCTCCAAATAGACTTGTACAGTTTAGTGAACGTGTCTTTGTCTAAGAATGTGAAGGCTCTCCTTACCATTCCTAGTACTTGGTTTGCCTTACCAACAATTCGATTTATGTGCAGGTCAAAATTAAGATTTTCATCAAACGTAACACCCAAATCTTTCGTTTTTGTTTTTTGTTTGTCTGAGGTTTTTTTTGTTGTTGTTGTTGTTGTTGTTTTTTGGTCGTTGTTTTGTTTTGTTTGTTGTTGTTGTTGTTGTTTTCAATGGTCTTTTCTTCTCTTCTTTTTAATCTTCTGAATGACGCCCAACAAATATTTGACGTCCGCAGTGCGTACTGACGCTGAACGGGTGAGGTGTGTGAGAACCAGGATCGTTGTTTCGTTTCCCGCCAGATTCCAGAGATTGCCAGTTCTTTTGTTCTTGTTTTCATTTTCATTTTATTTTATTTTTTAATACATTTTTGAAAGTGACACAAGAGATCTCAAGACGATGAGTGATGGGTTTCGGGAACTGAACGGAGCACAGCAGCCAGTGAAGTGGGACAGAAATAGCTGGTTTGTTTTTGGTCTGGGTTTTTGCGAAGTGGCCCGATTTCTGTTATCGGGTATCTTGAATTTTCTAAGGTAGACACGATTCCAGCACGCTAATTGTGTGTGTGTGTGAGGGGGGCAGCGGGGGTGGGGTGGGAGGCAGGGGATGAGGAAAGGAATGTGGTTGAATAGAAGAGGGAGATTATTCATCTCATTTGAGATCTGCCATGGAAGCATTATGAAAAAAAAAAAAAAAAAAAAAAATCCCCGCAGAAAAGGTCAAGTTTTACACTGATCTGCGCAACCTCGTTCAGAACACCCCTGCTGACGACAAGGTTATCATCCTTGGCGACTTCAATGCCAGAGTTGGCCAAGATTCAGAAGCCTGGAAAGGAGTCCTTGGCAAGCATGGCGTTGGTAATTGCAACGACAATGGGCGCCTTCTTCTCGAGTTCTGTGCAGAGCAGCAGTTTACCATCACCAACACCATTTTCCAGCAGAAGGACAGCCTGAAGACAACGTGGATGCATCCTCGGTCCAAACATTGGCACCTCATTGATTACATCCTGATGCGCCAGAGAGACGTACGAGACGTCCTACACACCCGAGTGATGCCCAGCGCGGAGTGTCATACTGACCACCGCCTCGTCCGCAGCAAGCTCAGGCTCCACTTCAAGCCCAAACCAAAGAAAGGAGGAGCTCCTAGGAAGAAATTCCAGGTCGGCAACTTTCAGTCAGCTGAAGTGAAAGCTGAATTCCAGGCGAAGCTTCAGGACAAACTTGAAGACCCCAGTTGCCCCACAGACCCCTCTCCAGAAGCACTATGGGCACAGCTGAAATCAGCCATATATATATATATATATATATATATATATATATATATATATATATACAAGCGCTCAGCTAGCTACGAAAACCGTAGTTCAACTCACAGCACATGCCGTGAAGCAGATGACAATTTTACGAAGTGACAGTGTCCAACCATTGACCTGTTGAGGCAACTCTGGTGACGTGACGCTATAAACAGATTTGAAATGAAAGCTGTCAGGCATCCGGCCGGTCAGTTTTCACGTAGCGTTGCTGTTTGGGGGAAAAAAAACCCTGGCAAATAGATTTCACCTAAATCTTATTTTTCCTGGCAGCGAAAGGGTTAATCGAACACACGCTCAGTGTGGCACACAGTCAGCTGCCCAACATTCTACTGCACTGTCTTCTTGTCTTCTCTCTCATCTTCTTCTTCTTTAATATTGTAATAAAAAACCCTTGTGACTGGTTGTATATGTTCCTGGCCTGTGGGAAGAGTTTTCTATCCTTTGTCATGTAAATTCAGTAGTAATTCAGTAGTTCTTTTGTAACCCCTTTCTGATTTACCACTCGATTCACGGTTACATTCAGCCATATATATGTATTAGACTGACACTGATTGACAGATGCCAACACCTGGCAGCTGGCATGAACATGATGAAGGTCACAATGCACAGCTCTGATACTGGATTTTCTGACATGCTGTTTTGAATTTGGCAATACTCGCATAATTTGCGTCCGAACTTTTAAGATATTTTGCAGACTTGTTGAAGATGCCCTAAGGTTACTGTGTGAAAATTTTTCAATGAATTCAGTTTCTCTATCACTGAGAAAATACTTGTCAAAAAGCGGTTCGCTTTTGGGGGGAACACCCGATATATATAAAGAAATAGAGAGGGTCGATGTGGGTGTCTTATCTGTTCCAAAGACCACTTCACAGGAAAACTGAAATATCCAATATAAAGTAGTACCTATAGTCCCACCCTTTGTTTTCAGTCTTGGGTGTAAACCTGGGAGGCTTCATGAACTATTCTTTATCGCATTTCTCTATACCAGTTACTTCATTTCGCTTTGCAAGAACAATTTCTTCCCTCCTTCCATGGAATATTCACAATCATGGTTATAAAAGGGCGTGTGAAAATAAATCCATTATTTTATTAGTTCATACATAAATTCACACACACACAAACACACACACACACACACACACACACACACGCCATGCACGCACATATGGATAGACAAACGCAGCTTATAAATAAAAATGTATAACTGACTGTTCAATAACACTCTGTGTGTGTGTGTGTGTGTGTGTGTGTGTGTGTGTGTGTGTGTGTGTGAAGAACAGTGGCCGTTTTGACGCAGTATTTTATAATCGATCTTTTTCATTGAGTATTATTTTGGATGGATGGGTGGCAACAGTGTATTGCTATCTTCTGGTATTTCATGGATCAGTTGCTGTTTTTTATCAAGATTTCTCCGTTCCTGATCAGTAACGTGATAAGTCACATAACCTGAAGATCTCATTGTCGTTATGACGTCAGTCGGCTGGCTTCGTCTCAGAGGAGAGACGTCAGCAGCGGTGACAGGTTTTTGAGAAGTCTTTCTGTCCCACCAAGACATGATCAGTTTCAAAGACCTTGGGTTGCAGCGACATACCGTTTGGTTGTGTCCCAACAGCCAGTTTGACACTTCAGGCATGCGGTATACACCATGCGGAAAAAAAGATTTGGGACTAAGACAGTTATGTTCTTGTTCTCATGTACATGACCTCAGCGTTCAGTGTGACCTTATAAGTTGGTTTTAGCTTTCTTTTCCTTTTTGCAATGCAAGTAGCTTGCCTAAAGTTAACTGGTGTTTTGTGTAACTGTTCAGTGTAGCACTACTTCAGCTTTCAGCATCACATGGATTGTAACCTGAAGTCAGAGTGTAAAGATGGACAAGGTAAAACAGAATACTGTCCTTCAGCAGTGCTGACTGTCTGGGGTTGATAGCGCTGTTTAATCGTTGCTACGAAGTTGTGGATATTCTTCCAGGGTTTCAAAACCAAGACGCTAATACTACCGACGGGACTTACGCTTACTGCTTCTCAATATGAGGAAATTTTGGTTTGCCAGACTGCTTGTACGACTTGTATAGCATACTCCAAAACACAGCACAAACCCATCCTCACTACTACCCACACACACAAATGGAGCAAACTGCACTCAAATAATAAAATCACAACAGCTATACATTTATGACAAAAGCCAATAAGTCAGCCCTGTACGCACCCAAAAGAAACTACATTCTGAAACTAAATGACAAAATCATTTTCATCAATGCTTGATCACCGAACACAGTTCGAATCCTCCCGGTTCCTTGATGCCTTTGACGAGTTATGGATCCAGGCGTCAGCGTGCATTCCCTTCCTTAAAGGTCAGCCCCTCTGTTGAATACTTCTAAAATCAAATGTCTGAATCGTTTGTTTATATGTCCACATTCACTATAAACATACACACAATCAATATATCAACCCAAAAAAAAATCAAATTGGAAAAAAAAACGAGAAAAAACCTCTTACAAACGAATGTCGTAAAAAATAATAGCATTCATCTTCTTTATCCTAAAGTGTCCATGTCCAGTCCTAAACACAACACGCAGGACCTACCGGGAAACAATCTTCTCATGTATCTTATCAAGTGTCCTTGTCCATAACGTGACAACATCAGGGGTGGGGATCCACAGGTCACAACATCAGGGGTGAGTATCCACAGGTCACAACATCAGAGGTGGAGATCCACAGGTCACAACATCAGAGGTGGAGATCCACAGGTCACAACATCAGGGGTGAGTATCCACAGGTCACAACATCAGAGGTGGAGATCCACAGGTCACAACATCAGAGGTGGAGATCCACAGGTCACAACATCAGAGGTGGAGATCCACAGGTCACAACATCAGAGGTGGAGATCCACAGGTCACAACATCAGAGGTGGAGATTCACAGGTCACAACATCAGAGGTGGAGATCCACAGGTCACAACATCAGAGGTGGAGATCCACAGGTCACATCAGGGGTGGAGATCCACAGGTCACAACATCAGGGGTGGAGATCCGCAGGTCACAACATCAGGGGTGGAGATCCACAGGTCACAACATCAGGGGTGGGGATCCGCAGGTCACATCAGGGGTGGGGATCCGCAGGTCACAACATCAGGGGTGGAGATCCACAGGTCACATCAGGGGTGGAGATCCACAGGTCACATCAGGGGTGGGGATCCGCAGGTCACAACATCAGGGGTGGAGATCCACAGGTCACATCAGGGGTGGGGATCCGCAGGTCACAACATCAGGGGTGGAGATCCGCAGGTCACATCAGGGGTGGAGATCCGCAGGTCACAACATCAGGGGTGGAGATCCGCAGGTCACATCAGGGGTGGAGATCCACAGGTCACAACATCAGGGGTGGAGATCCGCAGGTCACATCAGGGGTGGAGATCCGCAGGTCACATCAGGGGGGGGGGGGTATCCACAGGTCACAACATCAGGGGTGGGGATCCGCAGGTCACATCAGGGGTGGAGATCCGCAGGTCACAACATCAGGGGTGGAGATCCGCAGGTCACATCAGGGGTGGAGATCCACAGGTCACAACATCAGGGGTGGAGATCCGCAGGTCACATCAGGGGGTGGGTATCCACAGGTCACAACATCAGGGGTGGAGATCCACAGGTCACAATATCAGAGGTGGGGATCCGCAGGCCACAACATCAGAGATCCACAGGTCACAACATCAGAGATCCACAGGTGACAACACAACATCAGAGGTGGGGATCCACAGGTGACAACATCAGAGATCCACAGGTCACAACACAACATCAGAGGTGGGGATCCACAGGTGACAACATCAGAGATCCACAGGTGACAACATCAGAGATCCACAGGTGACAACATCAGGGGTGGGGGTCCACAGGTGACAACATCAGGGGTGGGGGTCCACAGGTGACAACATCAGGGGTGGGGGTCCACAGGTGACAACATCAGGGGTGGGGGTCCACAGGTGACAACATCAGGGGTGGGGGTCCACAGGTGACAACATCAGGGGTGGGGGTCCACAGCAGGCGTGCTCGTCACAAGCCGGAGTACAGACAACGGGGACAGCCGGAACTCAACCACCGGACGGCAAACAGGACGCCACAGCACAGACCCGGTGTCTGGAGAGGGTGCCGGCTGGCAAGGGGAGACGCCTGACGACCCGGGAACCAGCAGGGCCGTGCTCCTCACGTTACTACGGAAGGTCTGGAACGTCGACACTCTGACAGGCAGACCTTCCACCAGCTACAGGGCACAAGACCCAACGACAGCTGGATCATCGGACCAGACGACCTGATCCGAAATATTTGCTGAACTGATCCCACTCCTGCGGCAGGACTCCTGGCAATGAGGACATAAACAAACTGAAGACCAAACAGTATACGAAAACATGACGGTTGACGATCCTGAGTTTGAATCACACTGAGTGCCACACACATGGAAGAGAAATACACTTTGCACGACCATGACGACCACGTGGAATGAAAACCCGAATAGCAAGGGAAAGGAAACATTGCATGGTCTCTGTTCACTGAGCAACCAGCTTCACGGTCCACCGGCATGCATTGCACAACTGGACACAAAGCACAGCATCTTCTACAGGGGGTTCTACACCAGAGAACTGCCTATAGCTGACTAATGATATCGCAACAGCGAAATTACTTATGTCCGGCTGTGACACACACATATTAACAAAAAATAAATTTATTGTTGTACCCATATCAAATAGAATGGCAATCTGACCTACACATAAAAATTATTAACATAAATAAATTGACTGTTGTACTCATATCAAACAGAATGGCTATCTGCCCCACGGTGGAGCTGTCAGAAAGTCACACACATGTCTTTTTTTTTTTTAAATTAAAATAGACCGTGCAAAGACACTTGTCATAACTGCATTAGAATATTCGTGTGTGGGTGACAGCAGACAGACAGAAAGAGAGAGAGAGAGAGAGAGAAAGTGCGCGCGCGCGCGCGCGTGTGTGTGTGTGTGTGACAACATCAGAGAGTGCGCGCGCGCGCGCGCGCGAGCGTGTGTGTGTGTGTGTGTGTGTTGAGAGGTGACACGGTAAGGAAGAGCAGAGGTGGCAAGCTATTCAACCGATTATCTGTTTTCCACATTTACTTTTTGACGTGGACAAACATGAAGTGTACACGAACACGTACACGTACGTGCACCCGCGCGAGCGCGCGCGCGCACACACACACACACACACACCTTCACGCGTGTGAAAATACAGGTTCACAACCACAGCTACCCTTTGTCCCCTCCCCCCCTCACACACAAACACACACATACATACATACACGCGCGCGCGTTTGCTTCCTTCAAGATTTAATTAACTTTTGACCCATATTGGGGCATGGATGATTTCAGAAAAGAACATAATCAAGAACACAAATGGAATCATTATAACGTTTGCATCAAGTAGGGAAAAGGGTAATTTTGACATTCCATCTTCTCACTGAAAGCATCCTATGCAACATTGTACGTCTTCGTGGATTTGCTGAGTCTAAACCGAACCCGTTTGATATTTAAAAAAACAAAAACAAAAAAAACAAAAAAAACCCTGGACATACATAATATCAGGCAACAACCTCTTACGAATATCAGAAAAAATATGTACACTCCATAATAATACTGTTGGCGTTGAAATTCATTCACGGTATTTATGTTAAAATGTCTGTAATTCCCAAACGCGATCATTTCTGCTAATTTTTGGTGTATATTAGTAACACACACACACACACACACACACAAAAGCTTACATACATACATACATACATACATACATACATACATGCATACTTACATACCTAGCTACCTACCTACCTTCATCCATACATAATACATTCCTACATAATTACAAGGAAAGAAAAGGAGCAAAGATGCAAACAGAATGTAAATGATAAGTTAAGAGAAAGGGGAAAATATTCCTTTCTTCCATCTCACTCGCGCACGCGTTTCAATAAGATTTGAACAAATCAATACAAACTGAAAATCAGCGGACAAAATACCATCATAGAATCAATCAGAAATAAAGAAAGAGGCAGGGATTAGAATGGAAGCGAGAGTGTGACAGGAATTTTGTAGGAGAGTGGAAGGAAGAGTGTGACAGGAATGATGAATGAGAATGGAAGGGAGAGTGTGACAGGAATGATGAAGGAGAATGGAAGGGAGAGTGTGACAGGAAATATGTAGGAGAATGGAAGAAAGAGTGTCAGAGAATGATGCAGGAGAATGGAAGGGAGAGTGTGACAGGAATGATACAGGAGAATGGAAGGGAGAGTGTGACAGGAATGATGAAGGAGAATGGAAGGGAGAGTGTGACAGGAATGATACAGGAGAGTGGAAGGAAGAGCGTGACAGGAATGATGAATGAGAATGGAAGGGAGAGTGTGACAGGAATGATGAATGAGAATGGAAGGGAGAGTGTGACAGGAATGATGAAGGAGAATGGAAGGAAGAGTGTGACGGGAACGATGAAGGAGAATGGAAGGGAGAGTGTGACAGGAAATATGTAGGAGAATGGAAGGAAGAGTGTCATAGAGAATGATGCAGGAGAATGGAAGGGAGAGTGTGACGGGAACGATGAAGGAGAATGGAAGGGAGAGTGTAACAGGAAATATGTAGGAGAATGGAAGAGTGTCATAGAGAATGATGCAGGAGAATGGAAGGGAGAGTGTGACAGGAATGATGAAGGAGAATGGAAGGGAGAGTGTGACAGGAATGATGAAGGAGAATGGAAGGGAGAGTGTGACAGGAATGATGAAGGAGAATGGAAGGAAGACTGTCACAGGAATGATGTAGGAGAATGGAAGGGAGAGTGTGACAGGAAATATGTAGGAGAATGGAAGGGAGAGTGTCACAAGAACCATGAAGGAGAATGGAAGGAAAAGTGTGACAGGAATGTTGAAGGAGAATGGAAGGAAGATCAAAAGATCTTGAGAGTGTGACAGGAATGATACAGGAGAATGGAAAGAAGAGTGTGACAGGAATGATGCAGGAGAATGGAAGGGAGAGTGTGACAGGAATAGTGAATGAGAATAGAATGGACAGTGTGACAGGAATGATACAGGAGAATGGAAAGAAGAGTGTGACAGGAATGATGGAGGAGAATGGAAGGGAGAGTGTGAGAGGAATGATACAGGAGAATGGAAAGAAGAGTGTGACAGAAATGATGCAGGAGAATGGAAGGGAGATTGTGACAGGATTAGTGAATGAGAATGGAAGTGAGGATGTGACAGGAATTATGCACGAGAAGGAAGAGTGTGGCAGGAATGATGGAGGAGAATGGAAGGGAGAGTGTGACAGGAATAATGAAGGAGAATGGAAGGAAGAGTGTCATTGGCACGATGAAGGAGAATGAAAGGAAGAGTGTGACAGGAATTATGTAGGAGAATGGAAGGAAGAGTGTGGCAGGAATGATGAAGGAGAATGGAAGGAAGAGTGTGACAGGAATGATGTAGGAGAATGGAAGGGAGAGTGTGACAGGAATAATGAAGGAGAATGGAAGGAAGAGTGTGACAGGAATTATGTAGGAGAATGGAAGGAAGAGTGTGACAGGAATGGTCAAGGAGAATGGAAGGGAGAGTGTGACAGGAATGATGAAGGAGAATGGAAGAGAGTGATAGAGAATGATGAAGGAGAATAGAAGGAAGAGAGTGATAGAGAATGATGAAGGAGAATGGAAGTGAGAATGTGACAGGAATGATCCAGGAGAATGGAAGGAAGAGTGTGGCAGAAAGGATGCAGGAGAATGGATGGAAGAGTGTCACAGGAATGATGGATGACAATGGAAGGAAGAGTGTGACAGGAATGATGAATGAGAATGGAAGGTAGGGTGTGACAGGAATGATCCAGGAGAATGGAAGGAAGAGTGTCACAGGAAGGATGCAGGAGAATGGAAGGAAGAGTGTCACAGGAAGGATGCAGGAGAATGGAAGGAAGAGTGTCACAGGAATGATGAATGACAATGGAAGGGAGAGTGTGACAGGAATGATGGAGGAGAATGGAAGGGAGAGTGTCACAGGAATGATGGAGGAGAATGGAAGGGAGAGTGTGACAGGAATGATGGAGGAGAATGAAAGAGAGAGTGTGACAGGAATGATGGAGGAGAATGAAAGAGAGAGTGTGACAGGAATGATGGAGGAGAATGAAAGAGAGAGTGTGACAGGAATGATGGAGGAGAATGAAAGAGAGAGTGTGACATGAATGATGGAGGAGAATGAAAGAGAGAGTGTGACAGGAATGATGGAGGAGAATGAAAGAGAGAGTGTGACAGGAATGATGGAGGAGAATGAAAGAGAGAGTGTGACAGGAATGATGAATAAGAATGGAAGGGAGAGTGTGACAGGAATGATGGAGGAGAATGAAAGAGAGAGTGTGACAGGAATTGTAATAGCATTTATTTTTGTGGCACTTTGAATGAATGTGTGGTTGAGATTGCGCGTGCGTGTTGTTGCTTGTGATGCAAGGGGAAGCAATTGCGTGTTGTTGCTTGTGATGCAAGGGGAAGCAATTGCGTGTTGGTGCTTGTGATGCTAGGGGAAGCAATTGCGTGTTTCTTATGAATATGATTTTATTGTGATCATCGCTCCTCAGTGTCAGTGAGTAGAGTTCTAGATAGCCTAGCTGATCCCGTCACAGCAATTGTAAGCCAGAGCGTGAGAATCGGCTGGACCGGACGGGTCCTAGTGTTTCGTTGTTTGGCCTGTTGTCACACTGATGAGGTGAGGATATCTATGGTATTAACGTTAGGTCCTATTATTCTTATTATTATTTATAGGTATTTGGTTCTTCATTATTTGTCAAAACATTTTGTATTTATACTGGTTATGAATTGGATTACTTAATTTCACTATTTTAGTAAACGAATGAAAGGTGATCCGTTTCTGGGATTGTTTGGTTATTGTTCATTTCTATTCAATTGTCTTTGTAATTTCTATGGATCGATTTATCCAAATGATAAAGTGTTATATTTGTGTTGTCAAAATACTTTCATGCTATACAAAACAAACATAGTTTATACAGTATTTATTATATTGTTTTATAAATAGTTTTTTTATGTTTTATTAAATGGAGTTTATGTATTTTTTGTGCAGGGGCTCGCGCATTGTCGCGCATTGTCGCAACCACGAGATCAGAATAGAGAAACTTTGCAAAACTACCTTGTGTGAGGTGTTCATTCCTTTTCCTCCCCCTCTCGTTCTTCCTTACCCCCTTGTGGAAAACGCTGTAATAATCGAAGATAGAACCCACCCCAACAATACAACAGAATGATGAAGGAGAACGGAAGGAAGAGTGTGACAGGAATGATGAATGAGAATGGAAGGAAGACTGTCACAGGAATGATGTAGGAGAATGGAAGGAGGAGTGTGACAGGAATGTTGAAGGAGAATGGAAGGAAGAATGTGACAGGAATGATGCAGGAGAATGGAAGGGAGAGTGTGACAGGAATAGTGAATGAAAATAGAACGGACAGTGTGACAGGAATGATACAGGAGAACGGAAAGAAGAGTGTGACAGGAATGATGAATGAGAATGGAAGGGAGAGTGTGACAGGAATGATGAAGGAGAATGGAAGGGAGAGTGTGACAGAAATGATGCAGGAGAATGCAAGGAAGAGTGTGACAGGAATGATGCAGGAGAATGGAAGGAACAGTGTGACAGGAATGATGTAGAAGAGTGGAAGGAAGAGCATGACAGGAATGATGTAGGAGAATGGAAAGGAGTGTGTGACAGGAATGATGTAGGAGAGTGGAAGGAAGAGCTTGACAGGAATGATGTAGGAGAATGGAAATGAGTGTGTGACAGGAATGATGTAGGAGAGTGGAAGGAAAAGCTTGACAGGAATGATGTAGGAGAATGGAAGGAAGAGCGTGACAGGAATGATGTAGGAGAATGGAAGGAAGAGTATGGCAGGAACGATGAAGGAAAATGGAAGGAAGAGTGTGATAGAGAATGATGCAGGAGAATGGAAGGAAGAGTGTGACAGGAATAATGAAGGAGAATTGAAGGAAGAGTGTCGCAGGAATGATGTAGGAGAGTGGAAGGAAGAGTGTGACAGGAATGATGAAGGTGAATGGAAGGAAGAGTGTGACAGAAATGTTGGAGGAGAGTGGAAGGAAGAGAATACACAAAGAAACGTCAAAAGTAAACAAATACAAAAAATAATTCATCCTTTTTGAAATCACTTGTCAGAGTTCGAACACAATCTTTGAAGATTTGCTCACCCCTCTCTGCCCTCTGAATGTCCAGACCACTGTCCGAACATCCCTACACAGCTTCAGGTACCCGCGACGAATGCTCGGATTCTTCCACCCATAAATGAAGGGGTTGTACAGACTGTTGCTGTAGCCCATCAACAAAGCCACCCTACTCACGATGCTGGGTAGAGCGTCCCCCGTGAACACATTCACCAGGATGGTGACGCAATAAGGCAGCCATGAAATGACGTAGACCATGACGACGAGAAGTATGGTTGACGTCAGACGCATCTCTTCCCGCCTCCGGCGTTCTCTACTGCTGGCAAGAGAGGTATTGGTGCTAACACGTGGCATGGCCACTGAGGTATTGGTGCTGACACGTGGCATGGTCACTGAGGTATTGAGGCTGACACGTGGCATGGCCACTGAGGTGTTGGTGTTGACATGAGAATTGGCCACTGAGGTACTGGTTTTGACATGAGGCATGGCCACTGAGGTATTGGTTTTGACATGAGGCATGGCCACTGATGCATTGGTGGCCACTGAGGTATTGGTGTTGACATGAGGCATAGCCACTGAGGCACTGGTGTTCACATGAGACTTGGCCACTGAGGTATTGGTTTTGACATGAGGCATGGCCACTAAGGTATTGATGGCCACTGAGGTATTGGTGTTGACATGACGCATGGCCACTGAGACATTGGTGTTGACATGAGGCATGGCCGTTGAGGTATTGGTGTTGACATGAGGCATGGCCGTGGAGGTATTGGTGTTGACATGAGGCATGGCCACTGAGGTATTGGTGTTGACATGAGGCATGGCCACTGAGGTGTTGGTGTTGACATGAGGCATGGCCGTTGAGGTATTGGTGTTGACATGAGGCATGGCCACTGAGGTATTGGTGTTGACATGAGGCATGGCCGTTGAGGTATTGGTTTTGACATAAGGCATGGCCACTGAGGTATTGGTTTTGACATAAGGCATGGCCACTGAGGTATTGGTTTTGACATAAGGCATGGCCACTGAGGTACTGACATGAGGCATGGCCACTGAGGTACTGGCGTTGACATGAGGCATGGCCACTGAGGTATTGGTGGCCACTGAGGTATTGGTGTTGACATGAGGCGTGGCCACTGAGGTATTGGTGGCCACTGAGGTATTGGTGTTGACATGAGGCATAATCACTGAGGTATTGATACTGACATGAGGCATGGCCATTGAGGCATTGGTGTTGACATGAGGCATGGCCACTGAGGTATTGGTGGTGTCTGTGGATTGCTGCAGTGACGCAAGGGTCCTGACTGTGGATGAGTCACTCGACAAAAGACTGCTGACGCACGTTCTGAACAGCAAGCTGCCGGAATGGACCTGGGGCAGTGTGGAGGACGTGTTAGTTGTGGCCCTCAGCAGTAAGTCTTCTGACGGACTGGAATCAGCTGGGACGACAAACGAGCGAATTCTTTCCCCAGGCGCGGTATTGTGCTGTGATATTTCTGCTGAGGTACTGGGGCTGATTACTGGAATCTCTGCTGAGCGATTTGAGCTGATCGTTGTCATTTCTGTGGGGTTTGTTTGGCCAAAGATTTTGCCAAGGTCTGGCGTTTGTGAAGGAACTTTTTGCCCAGAAGTTGACAGCACCAAAGACTTCGTGTCGATCTGAAATGCGCAGAGTGATGTGGTAGGAGCGTTTTGTTGTGTGAACGACGAACGTTCAACACGTTGGGGACTGGCCAGCAGACAGCTTTTGCTGGGGCCACTTACAGCTGGAGATGTTTTGATAATGACCTGAGCCGCCATCACTGACACCGGTTTCATCACGTCCAACAGTTGAGGTGAGTTGCTGGTAAAGACATTGTTGGGGCCATTCGTCTCTGTCCGATTGTCAGAATGGGGAACCACTGATGACAAACTGGAAACTGACGAGCCTCCAGTTCCTGTGCATCCTGTTGTCAGCCGAACCATGTCTGCCGAGGTTCTTTTTCTGATTTCCAGATTTACTGAGTTCACACCTGGGCTTCCACTGGGGTTGGGATCTGTTTGGTGCTGGCTTTCATGCATGCAGGAATCATTGCGGTTGCTTCTGGAACCGAATAAACGCTCATTTTCATTTTCATCTTTTTCTCTTGGGTTCAATTCATGTTGTCTTTCACTTCTGTTTTGAACGAGTTCATGTTGTCTAGTCTTGTGAGAAACACTCCGACCACGTGTGGTGCTCTGGCTGTGGCTGTGTTCATCTTGGCCGTCATGTTGACGTGAACTGGGCAGAATGTGTGCCTCGATGTCCTCTGTTTGATTGCCTGTGACATTTGGACCGCTGTCATGACGGCTGTAGTGTCCAGTCCTCAGAGGTACACTGTGAAACTTGGCGCTTTGTGACATGCTCATCGTGTATCCAGGGCTACACGGATGGTGTGATTCAGATCCCAAACCTGCATCTTCTACCGTTTGTGAATCCCTGAATGTATCAGTCTCCATTGTGCTGCAGCTTGGTATCAGCACAGGAAAACATTCTCTTCGAGATGATTTTGGTTTCCAGTATACGGAAGAACATTTATGTTCGCCAATGTCGGGCATTTGGCTTTTGCAACTGCTCTCATATTTTGAAGAATCTGTTGTGCGACTGTTAGGAGTTTCTTCGACATTTGGAGAATAATTTCCATGACAAAAGGAAATTTCAGACATAGTAGATTTGGCATCGCCACACAGACAATCATGGGGCTTGTCTGGAGAGGTAGACTTTTCACAGCACACGAGTTGTGCAGTGTCGATATTGTCAGAAGTGTGGTGATTGGAAATACACTCAGGACAAATATGACCAATCGTGTGACCCTCAGAAATGTCACAGTGATCAGACGATTCATCCAAAGACCACGTGTATTCCATATCAATAATTGTGGTATTGAGGCGTGCAAGACAAATGCATTCTTCTCTGTGATGCGTAACAGAATGGAGGATGTTCACAGAGTTTGATACAGATGGTGTATTACTAAACCTTCGCCGCACATGAAACAAAACATACTGCCCTACATGATTCACCCAAGGTAAAATTCTCAGTCCTGATATAATCTGTCTCATTGTCTCTCTCGTATCTGGTGTCAACTTATGAGTGTTTCCTATGCCTGTTTGTGACTTATCTCGATGTTGTTTGTCTCTGTCGTCACCAAACTGCCAGCTGTCAGGATGCCATTTTCCACCGTGGTATGGGGAGAGGTCATAGAGTGGGTCATGTTTGAGAGGCACTGTCAGGTCTGAGTGTTGGCAGGTTCCTGGCTGTGTCTTGTCTCTCACTGTCTCCCCGCACTGTCCCCGGGGTCCGACATGTCTGTAATTTCCAGTGTGTTCCCCTTCCTCTGTGCATCCACTAACACTCACACTTCCTTCCGCATGATTCGAACCAGTGGAGACTGTCTCCTTCAGTACACGGGTTTTTCTTTCATCGATGTGCATTCCACTGATAACATTAGCAAAGGTCGCTGGTAATGATGGTACAGCTGTGTGCTTTGCGTCTGGTCTTTGGCAAGGTGAATAAAGATTTGTGTTGTCATGCTGTGTCTTCGTGGTTATGTTTATAGACGATTCTTTATCCTTCTCCTTTTCGAAACAGGTTTGGTTGAACACATGACTTCCTACAACAACATAAGATGATGTTTCACTTTTCTCAGGATCAGAACTTTCTGGCTCTATCTTTGATTTTCTGAAAGAGCATGCACAGACCCACTTAGGACTATAACCTGGAAATGTAGAAACCGCTGATGAGTTACCTGGTGAGTCTGATGATCTTCCAGGAAAACAGTGTGAGTGTGTGGGAGCACTGACGGGTCGACCTTCACTGCCCCGGTACCCTGACTGAAACAGCCAGTCATCGTTCCCCAGACCAGATGTCAGGTGTGAGCCGCTGCTTGGGGACGCCTCGTCCTGGTCTGGTGGGGTCTGTGGATTTCTGAAACTGGAAACTGGTGGAAAATGTTCCAATGAATGCAGTCTTTCCAGAGCATGAAAATCTCTCTGATTTTCGCACGCAGGACTCTGACTGCTGTTTTCCAACCAGTGTGGCTTTCCACGAGTGGTCCGTGTCGTAACTGGGTCACTGGAACCAAGGCCATGATTTCCAAGTGAGCACAGCCCGGTCCTGGGATACTGTGACTTTCCAAACGATGTCAGTCCGTCAGGAATGGATCTCAGGTCGGACTGCATGGAAGACAGTCTGGTGCCCACAGTGTGGAACTCTTCAGTCACGTGGTGTGTCCTTCCAGTCAATTGCTGTGTCCCTCCATTCCCGTGGTGTGTCCCTTCAGTCACATGGTGTGTCCCACTAGTCACGTGGTGTATTCCCCTAGTCACGTGGTGTGTCCCATCAGTCACGTGGTGTGTCCTTCCAGTCAATTGCTGTGTCCCTCCATTCCCGTGGTGTGTCCCTTCAGTCACATGGTGTGTCCCACTAGTCACGTGGTGTATTCCCCTAGTCACGTGGTGTGTCCCATCAGTCACGTGGTGTGTCCTTCCAGTCAATTGCTGTGTCCCTCCATTCCCGTGGTGTGTCCCTTCAGTCACGTGGTGTGTCCCACCAGTCACGTGGTGTGTCCCCTCGGTCACGCGGTGTGTCATATGGTGTGTTCTAGCAGTCACGTGGTGTATCTCTCCAGTCACGTGTTGTGTCACGTGGTGTGTCCCATCAGTCAGTTGGTGTGTCACGTGGTGTGTCCCGTCAGTCACGTGGTGTGTGGAGGCCCTGCCCCCCAGGACGTGTCTGGAGCTCCGGGTGAAGGCCCGGTGGATGGCCAGGTAGCAGGCGGTCATCAGGCTGGACGTGCCGCCGAAGCAGAAGAGCACCATGAAGACAGAGTAGGACAGGGACGCTTGCCACCGGCAGTAGCACAGGAACTGGGTGTCCAGGTACCGGTACTCCCCCCACCCCAGTAAAGGGGGCACGGACAGAACGGCGGACAGGCACCATACACCTGTAACAGCATTATGTTGCGTTGTGTTGTGTTGTGCTGTGCTGTGCTGTGTTGTGTTGTGCTGTGTTGCGTTGCGCTGTGCTGTGCTGTGCTGTGCTACGTTGCGCTGTGCTGTGCTGCGTTGCGCTGTGTTGTGCTGTGCTGTGTTGCGTTGCGTTGCGCTGTGCTGTGCTGTGCTACGTTGCGCTGTGCTGTGCTGTGTTGTGTTGCGCTGTGCTGTGCTGTGCTGTGCTGTGCTGTGTTGTGTTGACCACAATACTGATAATGTTGATAAAACTGACCACACAATATTGCTAAAGCTGACCACACAATGTTGATAAAACTGACCACACAATATAGATAAAACTGACCACACACACAATGTTGATAAATCTGACCATACAATATTGATAAAACTGACCACACAATGTTGACAAAACTGACCACACAATGTTGATAAAACTGACCATGTAACATACACAATGTTGATAAAACTGACCACATACACAATGTTGATAAAACTGACCACACAATACTGATAAATCTGACCACATAATGTTAATAAAACTGACCACACAATGTTGATATAACTGACCACACAATGTTGATATAACTGACCACACAATGTTGATATAACTGACCACACAATACTGATAGTGAGGGGCGGTGGCCCAGTGGTGATGCTAACGACCAGAAAGCCAGTGTCTACAGGTTCAATTCCCACACAGGGACCATGATTTTACTCCCCCCCCCCCCCCCCCAAACCTCCTCCACCATCCCTCCCACTGCACTGAGCGATGGTCTGGGCAGTCATTCGGATGACACGACAAGCCAAGTCCCGCGTGCAGAATTCTGTAGAAAAATGCGCTTTGATGGTGAGACAAGCACACTTGCAGACAGCAAAAATGGTCGCGCGGCACTGTGAGAATGCTTCCCGAATTTCACCCAGAGAAATCCGTTGTGACAGAAAGTAATTCAACATAACAGAACAGAATAGATTAAAGTGCAGTACAGTATAGGCCAAAACATTGCAATACAATACAATACAACACAACAGTTCAGTACATAACAGTACAGTCCAATGCATTGCAACACAACACAGCAAAATACAGTACAACCCAACCCAACCCAGTGTCCTGCCTGATGACCAGGTGACCAACAGACCTACCTGTGATGTGCAGGGTGACATATGCTGCTGCATGATGACCAGATGACCAACAGACCTATGACCAGGTGACCAACAGACTTACCTGTGATGTGCAGGGTGACAGATGCTGCTGACTGATGACCAGGTGACCAACAGACCTATGACCAGGTGACCAACAGACCTACCTGTGATGTGCAGGGTGACAGATGCTGCTGACTGATGACCAGGTGACCAACAGACCTATGACCAGGTGACCAACAGACCTACCTGTGATGTGCAGGGTGACAGATGCTGCTGACTGATGACCAGGTGACCAACAGACCTATGACCAGGTGACCAACAGACCTACCTGTGATGTGCAGGGTGACAGATGCTGCTGACTGATGACCAGGTGACCAACAGACCTATGACCAGGTGACCAACAGACTTACCTGTGATGTGCAGGGTGACAGATGCTGCTGACTGATGACCAGGTGACCAACAGACCTATGACCAGGTGACCAACAGACCTACCTGTGATGTGCAGGGTGACAGATGCTGCTGACTGATGACCAGGTGACCAACAGACCTATGACCAGGTGACCAACAGACCTACCTGTGATGTGCAGGGTGACAGATGCTGCTGACTGATGACCAGGTGACCAACAGACCTATGACCAGGTGACCAACAGACCTACCTGTGATGTGCAGGGCAGCTGCACGGCCACTGTACCAGCTGTGGTAACGGTCAGGCTGACACACTCTGATGTACCTGGCGTGACACGGCAATGGGTCAGTGGTACTGGCTGTCATCTCTTGTGTCTTCAATTATATGTGTATTTATATACCTTATTTATATATTCCTTGTGACCCCGTAACACTTTTGGTAATAAAGACATATTCTATTCTATATAATATTGTGAACACACACACACACACACACACACACACACACACACACACACACACACACACACACACACACACTTATAAGCTCAGCTTGTATCACAGATTAACATGAGCTTACAGTTGGGCCAACAGCTAAGTGAGAGCTAAATGAACAATGATTTATCCATTGCAAATGGAAGCCATTCACAGCCCAGTGTTTTGTTAAGGACCGTGACTCTCGAACTAGGAGGAAAGATTGCACTGGCTCTTAGTGCTGCTGCTTTGGGGGCTGGTTCGTCTTTGGGACCATCCCAACGCCGTCTGTCCTAAACCCCTCTTGGCTGAGAGAGTGGGGTTGTGACTTGGGCAAGACATTCTCCATTTTAATCAAATTCTGGCTGCCTCTGCCGTTCTGATGGTCATAGTCAGACACGACTGACTATCATACACATGGGGCAGGAGCGTGAAGAAATAAGCCTCTTTCACGAACGTTTTAATGTCCCCAACAACATCCATTCAGCGAATTCACGCATTGAATTGGGAGAGGGGGGTGCGTAGTGTGTGTCCGTGTGCAAATTAGAATCAGGGCCAAATTCATATTTATTTGTCATCAAAGCCATTAATGATGATCCACAGACACAACACAGGGTAAAACTGACCAAAACACGGAGTGTGAAATACACGGTGTGACCTGACGTGCCCTTTGAAACATTCATTTGTAAAATGTGCTAGTCGAGGCTGTACAGGGTCCTGTTTACACCCTGACTGTATCAGTATCATCAAAATTTGTTAATTCGGAGTTTATATCGTTCAACAAAACTTCTCGTAAATATCTCAGATCACTCATTTGTCGAGAAAATGATATTGATCTTCTAATGTGTGTGTGTGTGTTGTGTGTGTGTGTGTGTGTGTGTGTGTGTGTGTGTGTGTGTGTGTGCCTAGTGTGGGGAGAGCGAGACAGAGGCAGAGACAGACAGACAGACAGGGATGATTAAATTACGATGATGATGCAGGTATGCAATAAAATCAACCAGATAACGTCCAAGCACAATGTGTCCCCAGTTTCCGAAGTAAGGGAGAGAAGCACAGAAATGTGAATCGGAATATGTTTTGACGCTTCTCTCCCTTCCCAATAGAGCAACCACAGACGTTTGGGGCAAAGGGCGAATCAAGGTTTTCTGTTACTTTTTTTTTTTTTTTTTTAATTACCTGCATCATCCAGTGAGCCTTTCTGGCATGTGAGAGGATGTCCAGTTGTTTGATCTTGAGATCTTAATTGACATATAGACAAACAGACTGACTGACAGACAGTCTGACCGATTCAAGTACATATTGATAAACAAACGGATGGATAAATATATAGATGGATATGCAGAGAGATATACAGGCCGGTAGATAGACAAATAGACAAATAGTCTGACAGATGGTTGGATGTAGGTAATGTTTTAGAAATTTAGAAAAGGGGGAAGGGAGTAAAAGACAAATAGACAAATAGTCTGACAGATGGTTGGATGTAGGTAATGTTTTAGAAATTTAGAAAAGGGGGAAGGGAGTAAATTCAAAGACTACTATGGCAGCATGTGTACACGAATGTGAAAGCAGGCACCATCTAGGTATGGGCGTCCTCCGCCATCTCAACATAGCCAGCACAGAATACAGAATGAAAAGAACACGTGTAACAATTCTTATCCTATTTGTAATGTACACAGTACTGTCTCTCTATCTCTCTGATCGTGTGTGTTTGTGTGCGTGTGTGTGACTGGGGCGTGCGATGCAACACGTAAGCCATGTCATGGAAAGATAATCCCGCAGTACCTGTTGAGGGTGATCATACAAAGGGACATAACACTGGCCACCAGGAAAAACATGTTGGTGAAACCCGTGGTCACACAAGTCGCGTCCGTGAACTGCCATCTGTCAACACACAGCATTATATACAGTCCGTGAACTGCCATCTGTCAACACACAGCATTATATACAGTCCGTGAACTGCCATCTGTCAACATACAGCATTATATACAGTCCGTGAACTGCCATCTGTCAACACACAGCATTATATACAGTCCGTGAACTGCCATCTGTCAACACACAGCATTATATACAGTCCGTGAACTGCCATCTGTCAACACACAGCATTATATACAGTCCGTGAACTGCCATCTGTCAACACACAGCATTATATACAGTCCGTGAACTGCCATCTGTCAACACACAGCATTATATACAGTCCGTGAACTGCCATCTGTCAACACACAGCATTATATACAGTCCGTGAACTGCCATCTGTCAACACACAGCATTATATACAGTCTGTGAACTGCCATCTGTCAACACACAGCATTATATACAGTCCGTGAACTGCCATCTGTCAACACACAGCATTATATACAGTCCGTGAACTGCCATCTGTCAACACACAGCATTATATACAGTCCGTGAACTGCCATCTGTCAACACACAGCATTATATACAGTCCGTGAACTGCCATCTGTCAACACACAGCATTATATACAGTCCGTGAACTGCCATCTGTCAACATACAGCATTATATACAGTCCGTGAACTGCCATCTGTCAACACACAGCATTATATACAGTCCGTGAACTGCCATCTGTCAACACACAGCATTATATACAGTCCGTGAACTGCCATCTGTCGACATACAGCATTATATACAGTCCGTGAACTGCCATCTGTCAACACACAGCATTATATACAGTCCGTGAACTGCCATCTGTCGACATACAGCATTATATACAGTCCGTGAACTGCCATCTGTCAACACACAGCATTATATACAGTCCGTGAACTGCCATCTGTCGACATACAGCATTATATACAGTCCGTGAACTGCCATCTGTCGACACACAGCATTATATACAGTCCGTGAACTACCATCTGTCGACATACAGCATTATATACAGTCCGTGAACTACCATCTGTCGACACACAGCATTATATACAGTCCGTGAACTGCCATCTGTCGACATACAGCATTATATACAGTCCGTGAACTGCCATCTGTCAACACACAGCATTATATACAGTCCGTGAACTGCCATCTGTCAACACACAGCATTATATACAGTCCGTGAACTGCCATCTGTCGACATACAGCATTATATACAGTCCGTGAACTGCCATCTGTCAACACACAGCATTATATACAGTCCGTGAACTGCCATCTGTCAACACACAGCATTATATACAGTCCGTGAACTGCCATCTGTCAACATACAGCATTATATACAGTCCGTGAACTGCCATCTGTCGACATACAGCATTATATACAGTCCGTGAACTACCATCTGTCGACACACAGCATTATATACAGTCCGTGAACTACCATCTGTCGACACACAGCATTATATACAGTCCGTGAACTACCATCTGTCGACACACAGCATTATATACAGTCCGTGAACTACCATCTGTCGACACACAGCATTATATACAGTCCGTGAACTACCATCTGTCAACACACAGCATTATATACAGTCCGTGAACTACCATCTGTTGACATACAGCATTATATACAGTCCGTGAACTGCCATCTGTCAACACACAGCATTATATACAGTCCGTGAACTGCCATCTGTCAACATACAGCATTATATACAGTCCGTGAACTGCCATCTGTCAACATACAGCATTATATACAGTCCGTGAACTGCCATCTGTCGACATACAGCATTATATACAGTCCGTGAACTACCATCTGTCGACACACAGCATTATATACAGTCCGTGAACTACCATCTGTCGACACACAGCATTATATACAGTCCGTGAACTACCATCTGTCGACACACAGCATTATATACAGTCCGTGAACTACCATCTGTCAACACACAGCATTATATACAGTCCGTGAACTACCATCTGTTGACATACAGCATTATATACAGTCCGTGAACTGCCATCTGTCAACATACAGCATTATATACAGTCCGTGAACTACCATCTGTTGACATACAGCATTATATACAGTCCGTTAACTACCATCTGTCGACATACAGCATTATATACAGTCCGTGAACTGCCATCTGTCAACATACAGCATTATATACAGTCCGTGAACTACCATCTGTTGACATACAGCATTATATACAGTCCGTGAACTACCATCTGTTGACATACAGCATTATATACAGTCCGTTAACTACCATCTGTCGACATACAGCATTATATACAGTCCGTGAACTGCCATCTGTCAACATACAGCATTATATACAGTCCGTGAACTGCCATCTGTCAACATACAGCAGTGAAGTCAGTGACTCCCATCTGTTAACATAAAGCAGTAAAGTCCACCATCTGCCATCTGTTAACATAGAGCAGTAAAGTCCGCCATCTGTTACGACGCGCTCTCCCTGGGGAGAGCAGCCCGAATTTCACAGAGATATTTCAATAGATTTATTGTGACAAAAAGAGTAATACAATACAAATACAAAGCCGTAACCTTTCATCTGTTAACATGAAGCATTATTATACGTAAACTCACATCTGTTAACATAAAGCATTATACTACGCAAACTCTCATCTGTTAACATTAAGCAGTAAAGTCTGTAAACTTAGACTGCCCACAGACAGACAGATTATGCCCACCTGCACACAGACAGACAACTGATGCCCACCTGCACACAGACAGACAGATTATGCCCACCTGCCCACAGACAGACCGACAAATGATGCCCACCTGCACACAGACAGACAGATTATGCCCACCTGCCCACAGACAGACCGACAAATGATGCCCACCTGCACACAGACAGACAGATTATGCCCACCTGCACACAGACAGACCGACAAATGATGCCCACCTGCACACAGACAGACCGACAAATGATGCCCACCTGCCTACAGACAGACAGATGATGCCCACCTGCCCACAGACAGATGATGCCCACCTGCACACAGACAGACCGACAAATGATGCCCACCTGCCTACAGACAGACAACTGATGCCCACCTGCACACAGACAGACAGATTATGCCCACCTGCACACAGACAGACAGATGATGCCCACCTGCCCACAGACAGACAGATTATGCCCACCTGCCCACAGACAGACAGACAAATGATGCCCACCTGCACACAGACAGACAGATGATGCCCACCTGCCCACAGACAGATGATGCCCACCTGCCCACAGACAGATGATGCCCACCTGCCCACAGAGACAGACAGATGATGCCCACCTACCCACAGACAGATGATGCCCACCTGCCCACAGAGACAGACAGATGATGCCCACCTACCCACAGACAGATGATGCCCACCTGCCCACAGAGACAGACAGATGATGCCCACCTACCCACAGACAGATGATGCCCACCTGCCCACAGACAGATGATGCCCACCTGCACACAGACAGACAGATGATGCCCACCTGCCCACAGACAGATGATGCCCACCTGCCCACAGAGACAGACAGATGATGCCCACCTACCCACACAGACAAATGATGCCCACCTACCCACACAGACAGACAAATGATGCCCACCTGCCCACACAGACAGACAAATGATGCCCACCTGCCCACACAGACAGATGATGCCCACTTGCCCATACAGACAGACAGATGATGCCCACCTGCCCACAAAGATAGTGAAGGCTGTGAGCGGCATGTTGACCACGGCCACCAAGAGGTCAGCGGCAGACAGACACAGCAGCAACACGCTGGACGTGCTGTGCAGCTCCCCCGTCCTCCCCACCACCACCCACAGCACCAGGTTACCTCCCAGGGCCAGTATGCAAATGAGCACGAGCAAAGAGCCCTCCACCAAGCGCTCGGTGAGGCTTGCCACACTGGTCACTGAGTTGTTGGTGGCCAACATGTCCTGGTTCATCATGGCGGCAGTTGACGGGTTTGTTGTCGTTGTCGTTGTTGTTGCTGCTGCTGCTGCTGCTTGTAGCCCAGCAAACCGCATACAGGGCGGTATCAGGGCTGAAAAATGATATATCGGTCCCGTACAATCTGAAAGTGCAAAACCAAAACAAAACACACACACACACACACACACACACACACACACACACATATATATAGAGAGAGAGAGAGAGAGAGAGAGAGAGAGAGAGAGACGGTTGAGGGGTGCAGGAGGGTTAGTGATTTCATTCGCTCAAGGAATGTATATCATCCAATGACTTTATGGGGGAAAGTTAGAAATTAAAGCAACACAAAAAGGAGTAAGGATGGCACAAATAATCAAATTGATAAATACATGTTTTGCATGATCAATGTGCCATACAAATGTTGTTCATTATCATAATTATTATGATTACTGTTATTATCATTATTATTATTATTGTTATTACTATCATCCAATAGTCGTGAAGTTTGTTTCTCGTTTTTTGTTGTTGCACTGTTCACACCTTTTCATATGTATGTATTGAAGGTTTGTTTATATGTTATATGTTCGTTTATATGAAAGTTTGTTTATATGAAAGTTTGTGTATATGTAGAAACGTGGTGGATTAGAACGAGTTTGTTGATGAAACATGTCTAGATTGTAAGGAAAATGGTTTCAATAGCTTGGACCGGTTTCTTAAAATTCCGAATTATTATTCTTTTTCCCCATATTTTTCTTCTTCTTGTTGATCAGAATTATTGTATTGCATAAGACGAATGAATATAAACTTTTCTACAAGCGGCACTTCCAAAATCGCAACTAATTCTGTAATGGCCTGCTTTACTTTATGCGGATACGGAATTGATGAAGACGAAAATTTAATAGCTAAAACAAAAATGTACCGCAGTGTGTGTGTGTGTGTGTGTGTGTGTGTGTGTGTGTGTGTGTGTGTGTGTTGTCGTCGTCGTCGTTATTGTTATTTCTAGAGAGAAGGAGGGATAGAGTAGATGGATATGAGAAAAAAATGTCATTATAATAATGAAAAAAGAAAAAAATGATAAATGTTATGATGAAGAAAAAAATGAGATAAATTTAATGATGAAATAAGAATTATAACCGGAATGATGAAGAAGGAAGAATGATAAATGCGATGATGAAGAAGGAAGAATGATGAAGAAGGAAGAATGATAAATGTGATGAAGAAAGAAGAATGATGAATGTGATGATGAAGAAGGAAGAATGATAAATGTGAAGATGAAGAAAGAAGAATGATGAATGTGATGATGAAGAAAGAAGAATGATAAATGTGATGATGAAGAAAGAAGAATGATGAATGTGATGATGAAGAAGGAAGAATGATAAATGTGATGATGAAGAAAGAAGAATGATGAATGTGATGATGAAGAAGGAAAAATGATAAATGTGATGAAGAATGATGAATGTGATGATGAAGAAGGAAGAATGATAAATGTGATGATGAAGAAAGAAAGCTGTGAGCTGTTATTGTCCAGAGCAGTTGTTTGAGGTTTTTTTCAACAGATCTTCTAAAATATGCACATGTTTATAATTCTAAAAAAGAAATATAACATTTTATATGTGTTGAAACTGGCAACAAACGAAATTAACTGTAATACGGTATGAAAGTAAAGCACCTTCACCAATATGGAAAAGACTGAATCTTTTCTTCTTCTTAGCCTCAGTTGCGGTATACGTTGTTTTCTGTTCATTCTTTTTTTCTTAAGTTGGTGCAAACGCGGTCTTATTCAGTGGCTGAATGAACAGATAAATATATAAATAAATAAACTAATAGATGTTTACGAAAAAGAAGGAAATAAACATTTTTGCAACGTTTAATTTTCTTTTTCACACGGAAAGCACAATATATGAAATAAACAACACACACACACACACACACACACACACACACACACACACGCACGCACACACACACACATATATATATGTGATAACAATTTTACTCTCTCTCTCTCTCTCTCTCTCTCTCTCTCTCTATATATATATATATATATATATATATATATATATATATATGTATATATATATATTTAGAGAGAGAGAGAGAGAATAGAATAGAATAGAGTTTATTGTCATGAAACCTTAAGGTTTATAAGACACAAGTGCATGGTAAATGAATGAATGAATGAAAAACACACAATTAATCAATCAGTTAATGCAATAAATTGCAGCAGCATTCATAAACAAATTTTCCTAATCTTGTTTGTATATATTCATCATCTGTTAGCATCACCTGACTGGGAATATTTCCTGTGTTATTCGAATTTTGAATATCTTTTAAAAAATTGTTGCCTTAAGGTTTTATATTTAATACAATGATCAAGAAGATGGATTTCGTCTTCCAGTATGTTACACTTGTTGCACAATCTGTCTTCTTGTGGAATATTTAAATATCTACCTTTCTCAGTCTTTAGGTCATGCACGCTTATTCTGAGTTTCGTTAAAGCTTGTCTGTATCTGATATATTTAAAAGATAGGTTTCAGTTTTGTACTCTGCTACAATCGTACTGTAAAATTTTAGCTTTAATGTTTTTTTCTCTTTTATCTTTCCAGTATTTGATATATTCATTTTCTAATCTTTTATATACGACGTATTTCAGTCTATGTACGCTGAATGTGAATTGGTTTTTCCAAATGTGATCAAGGCCTGTAATTTCGAGTATCTTTCTAACAAATATCAACCATGGGGAAGTTGTATATTCTTGTTGGTACATGGACTTATATAATTTGTTGATGAGGGAAGTTTCTGGTTATTGAATTATGTGAATCTAATATGTAAGAATTTGGCATATTACTTTTAAACTTATTGGGAATCTGCCTAATTCACCTAACACAGGAAGCACCATAGCTTTTTTGTGTACTCCAAGTATTTACTTACAGAATTTATTGTGTAATGTTTCATGTGGAAACTCATTCGATAAGCAGTCGTCAAAAAGATGTGCTAAATCGGTTTGACTTGGTAAGGTAATCATACCTCCGCCCCATAAATCGATATTGGCGTTATCAAAGTATCATACAGCTTAGATATGGTACCTGGATTGATGTTGATATATTTTAATGTTCTTCGTAAAGTATGCAATGCTTTGTTTGCTTGTTTAGTTAGGTGTTCCTGCGCTCTTATCAGACTTCTACTTATGTGGAATATAACTCCTAAATATTCATATACTTCTGCTGTTTGTATATCTTCCCCACAGTAAAAATATATCTTGGTATTTTTGGGTCAGATCTTGTAAAGATTACCACTTTCGTTTTTTCTCTATCAATTTTTAATCCCCAACTATGGCAATGTGTTCAAATTATGTATTTTTTGTTGCAATCCTTTTCTTGTTAAAGACAGAATAACCAGATCATCAGCATAAAGTAAACATGATACATTGCTGGGTGAAACAGCCTTGAATTTTGAAGAATGTTTACCTGCCATATATTTTACAATATCATCTATAAAAAATATTAAATAAAGTTCGGCTTAGTGTATTGCCCTGTTGTACACCCTTCTGTACAGTTATTTCTGTGCTGAGACCTTTGTATGAATTTATTTGAATTTTGGAATTATCATACATGTCTTTAATTATATCAAAGTATTTTCCAGTTATGCCCATTCTTTTCAACTTTAGGAACAAGGCATCGTGCCAATCATTATCAAAGCCTTTTTTTCAAAATCCACAAAACAACTGTATAATCTACCATTTTTTTGCTTTTATTACTTCATTAATGATCTTTTTTTAGAATGAAGATTCGATCAGTTGTTCTGTAGTGTTTCCGAAATCCAATCCAATTTGTTCCTGTGTTAGGCGTTCACCTTGTTCAAGGTACTCAGTTATTCGATTATTTAACCCCTAGGCTGCCTGCATGACGAGATAACTCGTCATGGCAAGCATGTATGCTTCGCTGCCTGCATGACGAGATAACTCGTCATCGAAATATTCTGACTTTTCCCTGGTTTGCATTCACTTCCTTGGCAAAAATAGTGGTAGCTTTAGCCTGGGGAATCTCTCTAGATTCTATTCATAGCTAGAAACCCCATCTACGTCATGAAGCAGTCCTTTATTTGAACGTTTTGGTTGGGTCACTGTCCAAGTGTTTGCCTGACTTCTTTCCTCGCTCGCTCAACAAAATGTCGGACTGACGCCGTGCTCAAGACATGCGATCGTGACGAACTAAATCAACCATGATTTCTTTCTTTAGCTGATGCTCAGAAAGAATTGAAGCGTAAATTCGAAGGAGAAGATAGAGATGAACACTTATAGGACGATCTGATAGAAAATAAATGAATAATGAAGAGAGTGGCCACGATGCGACTGTCAGTGAGTGATGCCGGCTGTACAGATCTTAGCAGACGACAGATGACCGAATTAGCAGCAGAGCGATAGTCTTGGCGCGCAGCCAACGCGGTCTGATGAGAACTGAATCAAGTGACCGTGTGAGAGGGGTGAGGAGGAGGGGGGTGGAGACTGAGGGGGCGTGGCCTCACATCCATCTTATCACTTGGAGAAGTCACAATGTATTGTGTATCTATCTCTTAAAAAATATATATATATTGTGGTTGTTCTAGTATGATTTTGGGTTTGCAGATATCCATTTGTCCAGAAAATATTATGTTTTTGTGCAAATTACCTGACTAATGTTTGTAATGAACAAGTTGAAAATGTGACAAAAAACAAAACACTGATTTCAAAACAACAGCATGTCACTAAAAGTATATAAAATGGGAAAACAGCATGTGTTTTGTATTCTTTATTCATTTACCTTTCAGAAAATATATACTTTTATGGGTCTTTCTCCAATAACAAAGAGCACAGAATTTTTTGAAAATTTATACCCGTTTTTTGTGAAAAAACCCTGGCAAATAGATTTCACTTAAATCTTATTTTCCTGGCAGCGAAAGGGTTAATATTGTGCAGAATAATTATTTGGATCTCCCGGGTTCCCATTTTTATACAATGGAATGTTTAAACCATTTTTCCAACATTCTGGATATATACCTTGAGTGAAAATAATGTTAAACATTTTTTGAATGATATGGATGGTTATTAGAAGACTTGGTAGACCATTTCGTTTATAATGCCGTCCAATCCTGGTGATTTATTATGTTTTTGATGCTTGCACGCTTTCTTGATTTTTTGTTTGATATTGTTAAGTTGATATTTGAAAGCAGACTCTCATCTGTTTGACTCTAAAGTTCGTTTCTGATTTTTTTGCCTTTGTTTTTCTTCTATATTCATCTCTTTGCCAATGAGCTTTTCCAGATGTGAAATCCATATGGATGTATTCAACTGATATTTGCGTGTGGCATTCTTGCCAACAGTTTGAAAACTTATTGTTTTGCAAGCGGTGTTCGGATCTTTATAAAGGACGTCGCTGATTTTATTCGCAAGATCATTTGTGTACATTCTTTTCTTTCGTCTTAACTGTCTATAATAGATCTTACGTTTGGAAAAATATGTTCTGCATAGGGATTTATTATATGGATGCCTATTTATGGCATTCAGTATTGATCTGTGTTCATAGCATTCACTATCAAACCATTCTTAACGTTTTTTCTTTTGCGCTTACGAACGTTTGTTTTCTTCCTAAGACTTACAAAAGCCACAAATTTCATCATTTGTGTAAAATCATTCATAGTATTGTTTAGTGCTAGTTTAGAAATACCGCTTTCATTTTCAATATACGTATTAATGTGGAGTGATGGCCTAGAGGTAACGCGTCCGCCTAGGAAGCGAGAGAATCTGAGCACGCTGGTTCAAATCACGGTTTAGCCGCCGATATTTTCTCCCCCTCCACCAGACCTTGAGTGGTGGTCTGGACGCTAGTCATTTGGATGAGACAATAAACCGAGGTCCCGTGTGCAGCATGCACTTAGCGCACGTAAAAGAACCCACGGCAACAAAAGGGTTGTTCCTGGCAAAATTCAGTACAAAAAAAATCTACTTCGATAGGAAAAACAAATAAAACTGCACGCAGGAAAAAATACACAAAAAAAAGGGTGGCGCTGTAGTGTAGCGACGCGCTCTCCCTGGGGAGAGCAGGCCGAATTTCACAGAGAAATATGTTGTGATAAAATGAAATACAAATAAAATAATCTTTGTTCTTTTTGAACAAGTTGGGTTTTTATCCATGACACTTCGAAAGCTCTTAAATATTTCTCGTCTGAAGAGACATCCCATATGTATCGGTGTGTGACGTCTTCAGCTTTAAACGTTTCTTTTCGTGACGTTTTAACTGATACTCAATTCCTTTCTCATTTTGTCGAAAATCCAGTTACGAAAAAACTTAATTCCATCGGACAGTGATTTGAAGAGAGAGAGAGAGAGAGAGAGAGATGTAGTGTGTGCGTGCGTGTGTGTGTGTGTGTGTGTGTGTGTACTTCATCGTATATACCTATTTTTATAAACTCATGTTTCGCTTTACAGATGTTAGGTTTGAAATGAAGAAGAGAAAAACAATGCATCAACTAATAAGTAAACAAACAAATAAGTTCGCACACACAAAAAGAAGTGAAAAAACAGAAACAAGAGATGGCATTTACTGCCTACAGAACTGAACTTAAATACCTAATATGTTCTACACTTACACCCATAAATAAATGTACACAATTACACAATTCCATCCACAATCCTTTCAAGCTTGCTTACCGTTATTTCACAACGGTCTGAATGCTTCGATATGGCTTCCGTAAATTTTGTTTCATTCCAATTTTCTTCTCTGTCGCAGTCTCTCTGTTCGATGCAGATATTGTTCTTCCTGCGGTTGTTGCGATATTACAGCTGTCTTTGTCTATTCCTGTACTGCTTTATCTTCCCCCGTCTTTTGTCTCCATTTATCATCACTTTTCTTTCTTTCATTCTTTCTTTCTTTCTTTCTTTCTTTTTTTAATGTCTAACCTATCTCAATGATTCCATCTTCAGTCTCGTTTTCCTCTGTATCTGTTTTTGAAAATGAGTGATTTTTTTTACGTTGAAAGTCAGCCTCCAGTTTTTATTTTGATTTTAGCATTTGATTTTGGAGAAGAAAACAGCACAGTCTCACACAGTGAGAAGTAAACAGTACAGCCTTACACAGTGGAGAAAACAGTACAACCTTACACAGTGGAGAAAACAGTACAACCTTACACAGTGGTGAAGAAAACAGTACAGCCTTACACAGTGGAGAAAACAGTACAACCTTACACAGTGGAGAAGAAAACAGTACAGCCTTAGACAGTGGAGAAGTAAACAGTACAACCTTACACAGTGGAGAAGAAAACAGTACAGCCTTACACAGTGACGAAATAAACAGTACAACCTTACACAGTGACGAAGTAAACAGTACAACCTTACACAGTGGAGAAGAAAACAGTACAGCCTTACACAGTGGAGAAGAAAATACTACAGCCTTACACAGTGACGAAGTAAACAGTACAGCCTTACACAGTGGAGAAGAAAACAGTACAGCCTTACACAGTGGGGAATAAAACAGTACAGTCTTACACAGTGGTGAAGAAAACAGTACAGCCTTACACAGTGGTGATGAAAACAGTACAGCTTTACACAGGGAGAAGAAAACAGTACAACCTTACACAGTGGAGAAGAAAACAGTACAGCCTTACACAGTGGCGAAGAAAACAGTACAGCTTTACACAGGGAGACGAAAACAGTACAACCTTACACAGTGGAGAAGAAAACAGTACAGCCTTACACAGTGACGAAATAAACAGTACAACCTTACACAGTGACGAAGTAAACAGTACAACCTTACACAGTGGAGAAGAAAACAGTACAACCTTACACAGTGGAGAAGAAAACAGTACAACCTTACACAGTGACGAAGAAAACTGTACAACCTTACACAGTGACGAAGTAAACAGTACAGCCTTACACAGTGGTAAAGAAAACAGTACAGCCTTACACAGTGAGAAGAAAACAGTACAACCTTACACAGTGGAGAAGAAAACAGTATAGCCTTAGACAGTGAGAAGAAAACAGTACAGCCTTACACAGTGGAGAAGAAAACAGTATAGCCTTAGACAGTGGAGAAGAAAACCGTACAGCCTTACACAGTGGTGATGAAAACAGTACAGCCTTACACAGTGAGAAGAAAACAGTACAGCCTTACACAGTGGAGAAGAAAACAGTATAGCCTTAGACAGTGAGAAGAAAACAGTACAGCCTTACACAGTGGAGAAGAAAACAGTACAGCCTTACACAGTGGAGAAGAAAACAGTACAACCTTACACAATGACGAAGAAAACTGTACAACCTTACACAGTGACGAAGTAAACAGTACAGCCTTACACAGTGAGAAGAAAACAGTACAGCCTTACACAGTGACGAAGAAAACAGTACAGCCTTACACAGTGGAGAAGAAAACAGTACAGCCTTACACAGTGACGAAGAAAACAGTACAGCCTTACACAGTGACGAAGAAAACTGTACAACCTTACACAGTCACGAAGAAAACTGTACAACCTTACACAGTGACGAAGTAAACAGTACAGCCTTGCACAGTGGAGAAGAAAACAGTACAGCCTTACACAGTGGAGAAGAAAACAGTACAACCTTACACAGTGGCGAAGAAAACTGTACAACCTTACACAGTGACGAAGTAAACAGTACAACCTTACACAGTGACGAAGAAAACAGTACAGCCTTGCACAGTGGAGAAGTAAACAGTACAGCCTTGCACAGTGGAGAAGAAAACAGTACAGCCTTACACAGTGGAGAAGAAAACAGTACAACCTTACACAGTGACGAAGAAAACTGTTCAACCTTAGACAACACGCCAATTATCAGGACCGACGTGGACAGTTCTCTTCAGACCAGGAGAATGGCCTCCCCACCACTGTCGTCTGCCAACACACTGCTTGCTCGCGCCCCACTTCACGCGCCATGTCGGCATGTGACGTCAACCGCATGGTGACGCAGATACACTTTGGTGTGGGAAATCCCGTTCATCTTTGACGGCGACTTTAGGGCGTATGAACGACTGCCAGGTGCATTTGCACCGAACGATGTTTTGCAAGTGTGTGTGTGTGTGTGTGTGTGTGTGTGTGTGTGTGTGTGTGTGAGAAAGAGAGAGAGAGAGAGAGAGAGAGAGAGAGAGAGAGTGTGTGTGTGTGTGTGTGTGTGTGTGTGTGTGTGTGTGAGAAAGAGAGAGAGAGAGAGAGAGTGTGTGTGTGTGTGTGAGTGTGTTCTCTTCAACTGCTTCCTCTCCTTCAAGTCTTTGCAAAGGCGTAGGGCTGGATGTTAGAAAACATGCACAGTACTTTATTTTCTACTCTCTCTCTGTGTGTCTGTTTGTCTGTCTGTCTGTCTGTCTGTCTCTGTCTGTCTCTCTTTCTCTCTGTCTCTCTGTTTCTCTCTTTCCTTCCCTCTTTCCTTCTCTTTCATGTTGCTTTCAATAGTCCATTAAACGTACTGAATCAAGATGTGTTTTGTCATTAAAATCATTAAATCACACGCACATAGAGAGAGGGGGGGGGATGCGGGGGGTTGGGAGAAAGACAGATAGAGAAGGGGGAGGAACAGGTTCACTCTTATGAAGGAAAGTTTCTCATCATTCAATTCTCGTTCGCCTTTTCTTCCCCTTGAATATGTTGAAAATAAAAACGTCGGGACAAAAAAGTATACCCACATAATTAAATTCAAAACAGTATTCATATCAGTGAAATGCTCTTTAAAGTACCAATCTGGTCATATGAAAAAAAAGATAAAATAAGATTAGATAATAATAATTATAATAATAATTATTATTATAATAATTGGTCAAAATATAGGAGCAGCAAGAGCTGAACGGACAACGATAATCACTGCGTGTCTTATCTCCAAGAGGTCAAGAACTGTAGAAGGAGGAGGAGAGGGGGCAGATGGAGGCTGGGGTGAGAAGGAGGATGACTGTCCGTCAGTCTCCTTGGAGTGGATCCGGTCTGGGAGTGTCGGCCGCACCGTGTAATGGTGGAGTGCTGTCGCTGCATGGAGACGTGGCTTGTCAGCATCGCTGCCATGTGTGGGACATTCAGCCTCCGTTAGAGTAACGACAGGGTGGGGGAGGGGGGGCCGAGAGGGGGGTCGGTGAGGCAAAAAGGGTGGGGGAAAGAGAGAAGGGAGGAGTGGGGTGGATGAGGGAGGAAGGCGGAGGAAGGTGGATAGGGATAAGGAGGAGTGGTGAGGAAAGGAAGGGAGGAAGGAGGATAGGGATAAGGAGGAGTGGGGAGGAAAGGAGGAAAGGAAGGGAGGATGGAGGATAGGGATAAGGAGGAGTGGGGAGGAAAGGAAGAGAGGAAGGGAGGATGGAGGATAGGGATAAGGAGGAGTGGGGAGGAAAGGAAGGGAGGATGGAGGATAGGGATAAGGAGGAGTGGGGAGGAAAGGAAGAAGGATGGAGGATAGGGATAAGGAGGAGTGGTGAGGAAAGGAAGGGAGGATGGAGGATAGGGATAAGGAGGAGTGGGGAGGAAAGGAAGGGAGGAAGGAGGATAGGGATAAGGAGGAGTGGGGATGAAAGGAAGAGAGGATGGAGGATAGGGATAAGGAGGAGTGGGGAGGAAAGGAAGGGAGGATGGAGGATAGGGATAAGGAGGAGTGGGGAGGAAAGGAAGAAAGGAAGGGAGGAGGGAGGATAGGGATAAGGAGGAGTGGTGAGGAAAGGAAGGGAGGATGGAGGATAGGGATAAGGAGGAGTGGGGAGGAAAGGAAGAGAGGATGGAGGATAGGGATAAGGAGGAGTGGGGAGGAAAGGAAGGGAGAATGGAGGATAGGGATAAGGAGGAGTGGGGAGGAAAGGAAGAAAGGAAGGGAGGATGGAGGATAGGGATAAGGAGGAGTGGTGAGGAAAGGAAGGGAGAATGGAGGATAGGGATAAGGAGGAGTGGTGAGGAAAGGAAGGGAGAATGGAGGATAGGGATAAGGAGGAGTGGTGAGGAAAGGAAGGGAGGATGGAGGATAGGGATAAGGAGGAGTGGGGAGGAAAGGAAGGGAGAATGGAGGATAGGGATAAGGAGGAGTGGGGAGGAAAGGAAGGGAGAATGGAGGATAGGGATAAGGAGGAGTGGGGAGGAAAGGAAGGGAGGATGGAGGATAGGGATAAGGAGGAGTGGGGAGGAAAGGAAGAAAGGAAGGGAGGAAGGAGGATAGGGATAAGGAGGAGTGGTGAGGAAAGGAAGGGAGGATGGAGGATAGGGATAAGGAGGAGTGGGGAGGAAAGGAAGAGAGGATGGAGGATAGGGATAAGGAGGAGTGGGGAGGAAAGGAAGGGAGGATGGAGGATAGGGATAAGGAGGAGTGGTGAGGAAAGGAAGAAAGGAAGGGAGGATGGAGGATAGGGATAAGGAGGAGTGGGGAGGAAAGGAAGGGAGAATGGAGGATAGGGATAAGGAGGAGTGGTGAGGAAAGGAAGGGAGGATGGAGGATAGGGATAAGGAGGAGTGGGGAGGAAAGGAAGGGAGAATGGAGGATAGGGATAAGGAGGAGTGGGGAGGAAAGGAAGGGAGAATGGAGGATAGGGATAAGGAGGAGTGGTGAGGAAAGGAAGAAAGGAAGGGAGGATAGGGATAAGGAGGAGTGGGGAGGAAAGGAAGAAAGGAAGGGAGGATGGAGGATAGGGATAAGGAGGAGTGGGGAGGAAAGGAAGGGAGAATGGAGGATAGGGATAAGGAGGAGTGGGGAGGAAAGGAAGAAAGGAAGGGAGGAAGGAGGATAGGGATAAGGAGGAGTGGGGAGGAAAGGAAGGGAGGAAGGAGGATAGGGATAAGGAGGAGTGGTGAGGAAAGGAAGGGAGAATGGAGGATAGGGATAAGGAGGAGTGGGGAGGAAAGGAAGAAAGGAAGGGAGGATGGAGGATAGGGATAAGGAGGAGTGGGGAGGAAAGGAAGGGAGGATGGAGGATAGGGATAAGGAGGAGTGGGGAGGAAAGGAAGGGAGGATGGAGGATAGGGATAAGGAGGAGTGGGGAGGAAAGGAAGGCAGGAAGGAGGATAGGGATAAGGAGGAGTGGGGAGGAAAGGAAGAAAGGAAGGGAGGAAGGAGGATAGGGATAAGGAGGAGTGGGGAGGAAAGGAAGGGAGGATGGAGGATAGGGATAAGGAGGAGTGGGGAGGAAAGGAAGGCAGGATGGAGGATAGGGAAGGGAGAAACGAAATAAAACGAAACGAAACGAAATTTTATTTTACCAGGGTAATGAGATAAGCGAAGCATATGCTTTTTTCCACCCAGCCCTGGGTTATAAAAGAAAGGGGCTACATCAAAGAACACATGAACACAGAACTGTTAAGAAGAAAGAGGGAGAGGGAGGAGTAGAGAAGAGGAAGGAGAGGGGAAGAGGGAAAAGTAGGAAGAGAAAGAAGAAGAAGAAACGCGTAATGCTAGGTAGATACGCAGTGAAATATCCCGGCAATACGAGGAAAAAGGAAGAAGGAGCAAGAGGAGATGGAGGGAAACAAACTAGTAGCACCAGCACCAGCACCAGAACCAGCACCAGCACCAGCACCAGCACCAGCAGCAACACCACCAGCAACAGCAGTAGTGGTAGTGAAATAGGAGAATAAGTAAAAATGCATACGCGTGCGCGCTTTTGTGTGTGTGTGTGTGTGTGCGTGTGTGTGTGTGTGTCTGTGTGTGTGTGTGCGAATGTGCGTTTGTGGATGTGTGGAGTTGGGGGTAGTGAGACAGAGAGACAGACAGACAGAGCAGAGCAGAGAGAGGCAGAGAGACAGACAAAGGGAGGGAGGGACAATGACAATGACAATTTCATTTAATGAATTAGGCCACATTCCCCTAATTCATGGGGAGAAGAACAAAAGCCATAAACTTGTCTTTGTTTCTCTGTGTGTATGTCTCTTGCCACTTCTCTCTCTCTGAGAGAGAGACAGACAGAGACAGAGATGGCAGACTTGCTAAGCAGGTGCGACTCTTTTGGTCAAAAACGAAATTGGACGTTGATACAGTTAGATACTGCGAAGGGAACAGGCTTGCAACAGGCTTGTAGAGTAATGTCTACATATCCAGTCTTGCAGGCAATAAATGTCTGGTTTCGTTCTCTCTCGGATCTATACAAAGAGAAATGGACTCAAACTGAAAAGTATGAAAAGTACAGGAACAAAATCTTAATCATGGGGTTTTAGAGAATACGTCATCTTACTGTCGTCACCTTTTTTATGTGACGTCATTTCTTTCGTGTTTTGGAGCTATTGGGCCTTCAAGCAGCACTACGCAGTAAGTGATAATTTGGAATTCTGCCCACTTTTTGCTTGAAAAGCATGTGTTACGAAGCATCAAGCGAGCTTTATACCAAGCAGGACCAACCTTTCTTGACAATACTTTAAAACCACTATCAAGTATCAGACTTTGGATGGTGCGAGGTGGGGTACACAGAATTATTCCTGTTTTTGAAATCGTTCACGGCATCTATTCTGATCTGTGTAGGCTATGTGTGATTCTGGGGTGAACTTTGACAATTTAATTTCCTCTGGAATTATTTTGTCTGTCGACACCAAATTTAGCTTAAAAAGCAACAACAGAAAAATCAGTTCTTTCCACACATTTCAATTATAATGACAATGCACTTCTGTGAAAGGCAGGCAAAAAACTGAAGAAACGAGATGTTTCCACCGTCATTTTACTGTCGTTGATACCTCTTGCAAGACCATGTAGCTGCCATGGTTTGATAGCGTGCAGTCAGCGGGATGGGTCGTGTGAGGGGCCGGGAGGATGGGGGGGGGGGGGGGGGAGGGGATGAACGATGTTTTTGCGTGCCTGCTGGTTCCTGTGAACTTCTGTCATTGTTTGGGGGGGGGGCGGGGGGAGGGGGGGCATGTGACCATGTCATGTTCTGTGAGAGAACGGATGGAGCCCAGATGTGTTTCTCTTATGTTTTTTGCACCAAGAAGGAACTCGATGGAGCTGTTTCCCTTGGGCCGTCGGCTATACACAACGCTCTACGAACACATGCATTATACTGCATAGTGCTGAGTGAAAATAGCGTAAATTACGCCCAAAAATGTAACATGGATAGAATCCTTTGATTGATCGTTCATTCCCGACACACTGGTCTGTAATGCATAGCAAACGAATGAGCACATGTCAAGATCGTCTGGAAAACAATGACTATGGAGACGAACTGGTAAATGTTCCATGCGGTCTAGGTTTTGTTTAATGTGCTCGAAGTGGACTTCGGCAATGGCACATGCTTCCAACAGCCTTCGTCGCTGTGGCTGTGATATTTATGGATTGTTGTTTTTGTTATTTTTTGTTTGGTTGGTTGGTTTGTTTTTGTTGTTGTTGTTGTTGTTTGTTTGTTTTCTTGTTTGTTTGTTTTGGGTTTTTTGTTTTTTGTTGTTTTTTGTTTTTGTTTTTTGTTGTTGCTTTTTTTTTGGGGGGGGGGTAGAAAAGAAAAGGGAAAAAAATTTGAAGTGGGCGTCCTTTTTTCTTTATTTTTGGTTTTAATCAGTAGGAATGCACGTGAGCCGTGAAGACTTTGTGCCTCTTGTTGTTTGTTTGATGTTGATGTTGTGTTTTCCCTTCAGGACTGTAGGTGGCACAATGACACACACAACCACGTCTACTACCATTCCTGATACCATTTCTGTCTGTGACGTGGACCATGACGTCCGCCTCCAGCCCACCACCACAAATACGGTCCAAGCAGTCTTGCTGATCATTATCTGCCTGCTGACCGTGGCCGGAAACCTCATCGTCTGGCTCATCGTGTCTCGCCTGAAGGACGTCAACCAGGCCTTCTACGACCTGTTGCTCAGTCTGTCCGTTGCCGATTTGCTCCTGTTGGGCCTGAACTTGCCCGTCGCCGCCTACACTATGTTGGTGGGACGGTGAGAGGTTGTGGGAGGGTATGCGTGAGTCTGTGTGTGTGTGTGTGTGTGTTGGGAGGGGGAGAGGTTGTAGTTGTGTGTGCGTGCGAGTATGTGTTTAACTATCCGATGGTTGTAATGTTTGTTTTTTGTTCTTTTTCTAGCATACATCTGGGTGTTCTCTCCTTTTTTTTCTTCTTTTTTTTAATGCACAAATTCTGTTCAGAACACAGTTAACTGCTATTTCCATCAACAAATTCCAGAATTCCACAGTTGTGAAAGGGGGCGGGGTAGGGGAGATGTTTTTTTAGGGTGGGGGGGTGTATGTGGATGGTGGTGGAGTTAGATAATACATACACCAAGATTAAAAGCAAACTAACGAACGAAGCCTGAATAAAGCATTCAGCAAACAGTTTACAGATCAAGTAAACGCATAGAAAGCTGCTGCGAACATAACTAGTCCTCCACAGCAGCAGTGCACCGTGGCAAAATGGTTTGCGTCGCGGATTGATGGTTGGGAACATGTGGGGTTGATTCCCAGCAGAGGTGGGAGTTTTTTTCGGCCCGCGACCAGCTCCTACCCAGAACTGAATGTACTATGAGCTTAAATGGGAAGACTGGAACCACACAGTCAAGTATCATCCACTTCACGGATGCGTCTTCAGGCGGGTTGCTCTACTTTACTGACCAACACTGCAAGTGTCTGTATATCTCGGGCCTGGTTAACGCCGGGATATCATGACAGGAAGCGTAGAGTACAGTCCCAAACCTAAATGGACCCCCATAGCAGCATCGTCATCATCATCGTTGTCGTCTTCCTCCTCCTACATCGTCAGTATAAAAAAAAGTCCCAAATTCTGTGGCCTTTCACGATGACCCCAGTTTCAGCTCTGTAAAGGTTCAGTGTTGGCAGATTCATGGGGGGGGGGGGGGAGGACTATCGTTTGAGGGGACGTGGTGGCGGTCTCCACTCAGGGAGGTGGGGGTTTGGAGGGTGCTCACTCAGTCTGGCTCCGCGACAAATCCATTATTGTCGTCAGTAGGGGGCTAAGTCAGTGGTGTCCTAAGTATGTTAAATCAGAACATGCACTACTGAACACTACCGAAGTGACGCAGCAGCAGTGCAGGGTCTCCTCTGGTTTGTGGCCATCTGGCGACCTAACATCAGTATTTCCCTGTAGACTGCCGACGCTGGGACAGTGACAGACGAGCCCGGGTGTGGCTGTGCAGGAGGACTCAGAATAAGTGGCTGGGGAATAATGCCACTAAAACGGCGCAGATGATGGGGCAGCAAACAAACAAACAAAAACTTCCGCAGCGGCTTCAGGAGAATGTCTGATCCGTGGAGGGTTGTTTGTCCCGTCTTACCGCCTTATCTTCATCTCCAGCACGATGTTATGCTTCAAAGGTGCAGGCTGCTTGGTGGATGGCGTGGTGCCGGGAACTTAGGTCAGCAGGTTGGGTAGTCCATTCGGCGAGGGGGGGGGGGGGGGGGGGGGGTAACACAGACTGTGAGGGCCTTATTCAGCGTGTTTTTATACCGCTTCCGGGGTCTTCCTCTGTTGCGGCGACCAGACGATAATTCACCGTATAGAACGATCTTGGGTAGGCTGTGGTTTTCCATTCTGGAGGTGCGTCCAACCTAGCGCAGCTGGGTCTTCAACAATATGGTCTCGATGCTGGTAACTTTGGCTTTCCTGAGGACTTTAACATTGGTGACGAAGTCACTCCAATGGATCCTGAAGATGGTTTGGAGGCAGCGTTTGTGGAATCTCTCCAGGTGAATGTGACTGCGGTAGGTGACCCAAGACTCATAGCCGAAAAGGAAGGTGGTCAATACCACGGCTATCTTTGTCACTGTTTTGACGTGGTGGTTGTTCCACACTCTGTAGAGCCTTCAAAAGGCAGTGTTGGTCTTACCCACTTTTCTGTCAGTTCCGGCGTCAGTGGAGATGATGCTTCCAAACGATTGTCTGTTTTATGGTTGTGCTTGGTAGGTTTGCTCCTGAAGGCGGCGGACTGGTCGAAGACCGGGTTTCTTCAGGCTGACTTCCAAGACCGAAAAGACGTCAGCAGAGCAGCCTCAGCAAAGCATAGTGATACGCTGTAAGCCCTTTCAGTGTGCGCTCATCGGCAAATAAAAGCTCTCGGGTCAGATTCTCCAATGTTTTGGTGCGGGCTTGCAGTCGACGCAGGAAGACGTTTACTTCAGTGCGGAAGCGGATATGGACCCATTCTGCTTCTGTGCTTTCATCACATTGCATGATACAACTGTTTGTTCAGTACATGAGCTAACAAAATGTAATACAAGGCAAACATCAAGTAGACAAACAAACAACAATTTATTGACTCACGTTTGAAAACAAAGTCTGTGTATTACCCGGTGTGTGTGTGTGTGTGTGTGTGTGTGTGTGTGTGTGTGTGTGTGTGTGATTATCATTAACTTTGACATTTTCTGAGCTTCTACAAGTGGCAAGGGAACCAAACTTGGCAGAATGGTAGGTATGGATGAGACCTTTAAAGTCATCTGGTTTATGATGACATGGTTGGCAGGATGAGAGGTCAAACGTTGAGGTGGTTATTTGGCAAAATAGAAAAAGCTTGACAAAGGCAATATCTTTCGTCCAAATTTTTATCAAACTCGGAAATGTGACTTGCCATGGGTACTGATCCTTCAAAAAATTCAACATCATCACAGATTAAAGGTCATGGTCACAACATGGCGTATGATATTGATAAGAAAATGTATATCTTAAAATGAGGGAAGTACTTGTATACAACCTTCATCAAATAATTAGGGTAAAAATGATTAGTCATGGTGAGAACTATACCCGTGTTAAGAGAAAAGGTCATATGTCAAAGTTCAAGGCAACATGTTGAAAATTTTTGAAACATGATAGTACATGGGTTTTTCATCAACTTTTCAATAAACGAGGTACAGTGGTTGGTTTTGGTCAGATGACAAGACTGCTAAATTTAGAGGTCACAGGTGAAAGTTACATCAATGTTTATCTTCATACCATATGATCTGCATTGCATCATTTTTGTTCTTTTTTGTTTGTTTGCTTTTCCCTCGCAGTAAGTGGGTATCACGAGTGAGTCTTGAAGGCAGTGTCTTTCCAAGAGATCTTTTGGCACATAACACAAAGTTATCGTGCGCACACACATATCACCAGCAGAGCCTTCTCACAAACAGCATCCGGTAGACTTTTAAGTTCTGACCAGCCACTTGGGTTTAAGGCAGGCATGTGCCGTTTTTTCAGCAATTGTGGCACTCTGATGCTTTCTTGAAAGTGGAGATGGTAGCATTCACGGAAACAGCACATATTGACCGCTTTTGTTGTTACTGCTGCTCCCTCTGTCATCGCATTCTGAGTGACACTGTTCACACGTCATGATTTATATTTTCCCTGAGAATTCTCTCAAAAAGCAGTTTGGAAACGCGTGTGTATATTATGGTCAGCTTACAAATGGGTTTTCACTCATGTCCAGTTTATTCTTAGCTTGCTGTTTTATTTGGGGGTGGGGGATGGGGGACGGAGGTGGGGGGGGGACTCTGTTGTTGTTTTGCTTTCTTTTATTTGTTAGTTGTAGTAACTACAATAAACATATGTTTTCTGAGGGTCGATGTATGTGTGTGTGTGTCGAGTGTGTGTGTGTGTCGCGTGTGTGTGTGTGTGTGTGCGCGAGAGCGCGCGCGCGTGCGTGCGTGCGTTCTTACGCTTTGCTTTGCGTGCAGGTGGGAGTTTGGGTGCACGCTGTGCAGAATCACGGGCTACTCCTTCATGCTGGGGGTCAGGGCCACCACTACCTGTCTGTGCGCTCTGTCATTTAACCGCCTGGTCCGTCTGTACTGGAGCGACTTCTACCGCATCCTCTATTCTGCAGAGTACAACCTTGTTCACGTGGCAGGTACCGTCATCATCATCATCATCTTTTTATACATTTGTAAATGATGCCTCGTTTACATAGCTCTGACCCGGTCACGCCCCCTAGGAGTTGCCGGGGTCTTTCAGTATAAACAGCATCCCCGCCTTCTGGAGATTCTGTGCTAGAAATTTCCCCTTTTCTATCACTGACTTTGTTTCTGCCTTTTTTCTTTCTTCACTGTTGTCTCCTTTTTCTGCTTTCCTGCCCATTGGTTGTTGTTTTTTGACTCACTTGTGTAAACAAAGTGAGTCTATGTTTTAACCCTGTGTTCGGTTGTCTGTGTGTGTGTGTCTGTGTGTCTGTGTGCCTGTGTGTCCGTGGTAAACTTTAACATTGACATTTTCTCTGCAAATACTTTGTCAGTTGACACCAAATTAGGCATAAAAATAGGAAAAATTCAGTTCTTTCCACTCATCTTGTTTAAAAGAATATTGCACCTCTGGAATGGGCACAAAAAAATAAAAAGAGAAGCCAAATTATATGCAAACTGCATTTACTGTTATATTTATATTTTTTTTATTCTCTAAACTTGGCACTTTGATCTGATATTCTGACACAACAACAAGAGCAGTCATTATTATCATTTTTTGTTCAAACAGGAACTTATTTTGCTAAGCATGGAAGTTATGTTTATTTTGCAAACGTTTTGGTGCATATAGTAAAAAAGGGAAATTAATTTGTAATTAATGCTAGGGGACTTAATTTGCTTTAAACTGATCTTTCTCATCTTAAACATTACATTTTGAAATTATATTCAATACATAAAAAGCTTGTGTGTTTTACTCTCAGTGTACAGGGCTTTCACTATGTTCATTTGCCCAAGTGGTCTTTTTCGGAAAATACAAAAATCAGTACGACGAGTAGATCTATTGGCTGAGCCCTGAAGGTCATGGGCAAAAATCAATTGCGTACACATATTTATACACATTCAAAGCGTGTGCTCATATTCTTCGCGAACGCGAACGACGCCATTTTGTTTCAAGTTGTTGACCTGCCCGTTCAATCCTATATTCAATCAACAAAACACGATAACATGTGATGGAAAGATGGAGAAGGAGACCGTTAAATATTTATTCAGAGAAAGATTTGTTAATGCCTCATCACTTACTGGATTATGCCCCAAACTGCCATAAAAATATCCACAAAATCAGTCGGAATTCACAGTTAAAAATTGTAAGCCATGTGAGTTAATACCCTTAAACTGATGAAACGAAAGAATTTCCAGTCTTGACTTTCTCAAAATGAAGTCCTTTTCACTTCACACGACGTTTAGAAGTACTTGTACTTGCTCTACATATTATCAGTTTAACAAAATACTAAATTTTCATATCAACTTTAAAACTATAAAACTAGAATGAACATAAAAGAGAAATTGAATCGATACTACATTCCCGGCGGGTGTAACTAAACTTGTACATCTATCTAGATCTAGAGAAAACGGCTAAATATTGCAGTGTGATTGCGGCGATAGCCACGTCTCCTTTACCGCAGACTTAAAAAGAATTTTTTTTTTTTATTGCCCTTAAAGATTTTTTGAATGCCCAAGATACACCAGAATAATATGATTTAAACAGTGTTCTTACTGCGAAAACCGCAATTGATTTATCGCCCTTTAAAAAATTATGTTTAAATATTAAATTTTAGAACGCCAGTTAAGGAGCCACGATAGTGTAATGGATAAGACAGTTTCTTCTCACCCGAACACGCGGGGTTCGAATCTGGATAGGACTTTTCTTTCTTTTTTCTTTTTTTTCTTTTTTTTTAACCTGAAGCTTTATAATAACAAATACAGAACACATTTTGACGATTAGATTTTTTTTTAAAGTGTATCACAAGTGAGTCTTGAAGGCCTTGCCTCTCTTGTTTCTATTTTTACGATTATTTGCCATAAGGATACTGTGTCATGAACTGTTTTTTTGATGGTTTGCATTAGTGTTTTTGGTAGATGTGACAGTTTTGTGTTGACGCTTGTTGAGCATTCGTATGGTGTGAAAGCTCTGATATGGCCCTGTGCGGTCGGCTGGACGATAAGCAACAAGAACAAGGACTCGGTCATACAGCGCGAATGGATGACGCACACACACATATATTTTTAAAAGTATGTATATTTCTCTTATAGTGTGTATATCTCTCTTATATATATTTTTTGCAATATTGACGATTTCATGTAATCCGCTGCCGATTTTATGGAATTAGCTGCCGACTCTGTGAAACAGTCAAGTTTTGAAAGCTGTTGGACACACTGCAAACTGTTGCCTATTTTGCAGAGAGGCCATTTATTTACCCGTTTCGTGAAAGTGGCAAAAACATTGCCTGTTAGTTACAGATCATAGTCTTCATTATTTTCGTTATGACTATCATCATATATTCCAAGGGCAGCGGAATTTACAGACATGTTTTTTTTTCAGTAGAAACTTTCGAAAGCCTGTTGACTGCTTTACTGATATAGTGATAATCTTAGAGAGGGGGGTGTCTGAACGTGTCTCTATTGTATGTGCAAGACAGGAGATCATGGGGAGTTGTGGGTGTGCTTTGGGGTTTTTTATGTATTTGTTTTTCTGCGTTAGTGGGCTGCAGCTCCCACTTTCACTCGAACCTATGAGTGGGCTTTTACATGTATGACCGTCTTTGCCCTTCTGTATAGGCAGCAATATGCCCGTCTTCAGTTCGTTGTTGTATGTTCGTGCTTCCAGCGCCCACGAAGCAAATATTATATGTGTTTCGAGATTTTCAATGTGCGTATTCGATCTTTTTGCGTGTCTATACACATCCGCAGATCTGCACATCTGTTGAGCGGGAGATAGGAAACACTGCACCCCAAACCCACCAGGCGTTAATGCCAGGATCGAATCCGAGACCCACACATTAAAAGTCCAGCGCTTTAACCATTCGGCAATGGCGCCGGTGTTTTGCAGTAGTCAGCTATTGCTAGGTTGAAAGCGCCAGTTGGTACAGCTGTTTATGTTGTTTTTTTCCCCTCCATCTTGTTTCAGCAACATGGGTTGTGTCTTTTGCTACCACGCTTCCTTTCATCTTGGGCTGGGAGTCCACAGAGTACTACCCTTCCACCTACCACTGCCACGTGGGCCTGGTTAACAGTCAGCTGTTTATGGTCTTTGCCAACCTGCCTGGAGTTCTGCTCTGGGTTTTCATTATATTTTGTATCGCGGCCACATACAGGCGGTACAAGGGCATGCAGGCATCTGATTCACGGAGCACGAGCAATCTCACGGCACGCCCATTCAGAAAGAAGCGCCGCAGCGTCATCGACAGAAGATTTCCGAGTCTTCCGTCAATACCGGAACTGACTGAAATCAGCTCGCCGGACAAACAGAGCATTGCTACGAGAGACGATGACTCCACTAAACAGCCACACAAGGAGGACGGTGATGGCTTGAAACTGCCACACAATCAAGACAATGATGGCCTTAAACTGCCACACAATCAAGACAATGATGGCCTTAAACTGCCACACAATCAAGACAATGATGCCCTTAAACTGCCACATAGTCAAGACAATGATGCCCTTAAACAGACACACAATCAAGACAATGATGCCCTTAAACAGACACACAATCAAGACAATGATCAAGACAATGATGCCCTCAAACTGCCACACAGTCAAGACAGTGATGCCTTTAAACAAACACACAGGGAAGACAATGATGCCCTTAATCTGCCACACAAGAAACACGCTGGCGCATTTATGGAAGAGGACGTGGAATCTACCGTGGACCCTAACGATCTTGCCTCGTTGAGTGCGAACAAAGATGTTAACGGTAAGGTCACGCAGGACATGGAGCACACGGCTACATCGAAAGCAACCACTGACAAAAATGTCAAAACATACAGCCCTCTCCATGCTTTGCGGGATATTATTGACCTTGAATTTGAATCTACGTCGTCTTGTATTTCGGAAAATTTTAATGCGAACAGCCGTGGTCGTCATGTGAAACGTGCTGACCGTTTCACTGTGTTACCATCCTCCCCAAGTGAGGTTGCTGTCGTCAGGATGGGATCAGCGGGCCATGTGGCCAAGAGGCGTGGCTCCAACTCCAGGCCTGTGTCTGTGACGGCCAGCATGCTGGGCACCAAGGCGGCCATGCTGTGCAACGTGGCCATGGTCTTCAGGCTGACCGGCACAGGGCTGCTCCTGGAGTTCGCCCCCAACATCCTCTTCACTCTCTTCGGCAGCGTGTCCAGCATGTTCATCTTCCCGACATCCGAGATGGCCCTCATCCTCCTGATCTATGTCAACAGCTTCTGCCACCTCTTTGTTTACGGATACAACAACCCAGTTTTTCACACTGTGCTCAAACAGCAGTTTGCAAGCATGCGCTCCTTCCGGAAGAGGCCGATTCAAAGAAAATTGTCACTGAATACTTAACGTCTTTGTTGTTCCGTTATCAACAGCCTCGGTGTCCTTGGTTGTTGATTAAAATATTCATCTGTCATCTGTTTATTACTTTCTCTTAATGTGTGTCTGTGTGTGAGTGTGTTCATTCGTTCTTTAGCGTCTTTTCGATATCAGTGATATCAGACAATTAAAAAAAACCCTAAAAAAAACAGGAGTTGGGGGGAGGGGGCGGGGGGGGGGGGGAGGGAAGAGGAAAACAGAAAAGGTAAAAATCTACTAAAAAATGCATACCTAACATGCAATAACATTTAACAGTAACAATTCAATAATGATAATAATAATCAGAAACCATTAAACTTACCACCCACTCTGCTTTGAATCGATGACAAAAACTAGTACTGGCGTCTCACGGATAACTGAACGTTGTCGAACATTCTGACACGACACGGGTATTCCAGGGAAAGCTGCATCGAGGCGCGAAGATCTAGGACCAGTTGTCGGTCTGTGAAACCTTATTATTGTTATTATCATTATTTTCTGCTGTCTTTTCGTGTTTGTTTGCTTCCAGCTCTGTTGTTCGGCTAGCACGTTCCTAACCCAACAGTAGAAATGCTAGCTTCTCCCTCCTGACTGCGGTTGGTTTTCAAACGGAAATCTTCCCGAGAACGTGACGCAATGAACCAGTCACAGTGGGTAAGGGAACCAGTCACTGTGGATAAGGAACCAGTCACAGAGGGTAAGGGAACCAGTCACTGTGGATAAGGAACCAGTCACAGAGGGTAAGGGAACCAGTCACACAGGGTAAGGGAACCCGTCACACAGGGTAAGGAAACCAGCCACAGCGAGTAAGGGAACCAATCACACAGGGTAATGGAACCAGTCACAACAGGTAAGGGAACCAGTCACAATGTGTAAGGGAACCAGTCACTGTGGGCAAGTAAACCAGTCACAGAGGGTAAGAGAACCAGTCACAATTGGTAAGGAACCAGTCACAATGGGTAAGGAACCAGTCACAGAGGGTACGGGAACCAGTCACTGTGGGTAAGGAAACCAGTCACTGTGGGTAAGGAAACCAGTCACAGCAGGTAAGGGAACCAGTCACACAGGGTAAGGGAACCAGACACAGTGGGTAAGGAACCAGTCACAGAGGGTAAGGGAACCAGACACAATGGGTAAAGAACCAGTCACAGAGGGTAAGGGAACCAGACACAATGGGTAAGTAACCAGTCAGTGGGTAGGGGAACCAGTCACTATGAGTAAGGGAACCAGGCAAGGGATCTAGACAGTGGGTAAGGGAACCAGGCAAGGGAACTAGACAGTGGGTAAGGGAACCAGACACCGTGTGGGTAAGGGCCACTCAGAAAGTGGTAAGCGCACAACCCCGACACTGAGGTCAGTGCCAGGTCCTCTGCAGCTGCAACACGATAGGTTTTGTCAGGTGTGTCACCTCAGTGATGAATCATACCAGAAACAGATTTCTTCAAGGGTTTTACTTAAAAAATGATGCGTCGATGATATAAGAATCAAATTTATCAAGGTTGACACAAAACTTATTTGTCAAGGTTGTTGCCGAAACATATTTTGTAAGGTTGTTGCCTCAAAGAGGATCATATCAGAAACAGGTTATATTTGCCAAGGCTGTACTCTACCCTTACGTAATACGGAGAGATAAAGACACCTGAGGGTGCTGGTCAGGAAATTTGTGCAACACTGCCAAAGACTCATCGACCGTGTGGTCCAGTCTTCCCATCTGAGCCCTTGGCACGCTTAGCTCTGGGCACTGCACTGAGAGCCAGCGACGTGCCGAACACCTGATGGGCCTCCAGCCATGTCTTCCACACTGGATTACACATTTCAATAAATCTTGGGGAAGTTAAAGGTAACCAAGTGTGGCTGTTATGTACCCAGTGGATCTTGGGGAAGTTAAAGGTAACCAAGAGTGGTTGTAATGTATCCAATGGATCTTGGGGAAGTTAAAGGTAACCAAGTGTGGCTGTAATGTACCTATGGATGTTGTGGAAGTTAAGGTAACCAAGTGTGTCTGTAATGTACCTATGGATCATGGGGAAGTTGAGTGTAATTAAGTGTGGCTGTAATCTACCTATGGATCTTCGGGAAGTGAAAGGTAACCATGTGTGGCTGTAATGTATGAAAATGGATTTTGTGGGAGTTAAAGGTAACCAAGTGTGGCGGTAATGTACCCAATGGATCTTGGGGAAGTTAAAGGTTACAAAGTGTGGCTTTAATGTACCTACGGATCTCAGGGAAGTTAAAGGTAACCAATCTGTGTCTGTGATATACACAGTGGATCTTGGGGAAGTTAAAGCTAACCAAGTGTGGCTGTAATGTACCCAATCGATCTTGGGTAAGTTAAAGGTAACCAAGTGTGGCTGTAATGTACCCAATGGATCTTGTGGAAGTTAAAGGTAACCAAGTGTGGCTGCAATGTACCCAATGGATATTGTGGAAGTTAAAGGTAACCAAGTGTGGCTGCAATGTACCCAATGGATATTGCGGAAGTTAAAGGTAACCAAGTGTGGCTTTAATGTACCCAGTGGATCTTGGGGAAGTTAAAGGTAACCAAGTGTGGCTGTAGTGTACCCGATGAGTCTTGGGGAAGTTAAAGGTAACCAAGTGTGGCTGCAGTGGAACTTGTGGAAGTTAAGGGTAACCACGTGTGGCTGTGATGTACCCAGTGGCTCTTGTGGACATTAAAGGTAACCAAGTGTGGCTGTAATTTACCCAATGGATCTTGTGGAAGTTATAGGTAACCACATGTGGCTGTAATATACCCAATGGGTCTTGCGGAAGTTAAAGGAAACCAAGTGTGGTTGCAATGTACCCAGTGGATCTTGTGGAAGTTAAAGGTAACCAAGTGTGGCTATAATGTACCCAATGGATCTTGTGGAAGTTAAAGGTAACCAAGTGTGGCTGTAATGTACCCAATGGATCTTGTGGACGTTAAAGGTAACCAAGTGTGGCTGTAATGTACCCAATAGATCTTGTGGAAGTTAAAGGTAACCAAGTGTGGCTGTGATGTACCCAATGGATCTTATGACCGTTAAAGGTAACCAAGTGTGGCAGTAATGTACCCAGTGGACCTTGTGGAAGTTAAAGGTAACCAAGTGTGGCTGTAATTTACCAAGTGGATCTTGTGGAAGTTAAAGGTAACCAAGTGTGGTTGTGATATACCCAATGGACCTTCCGGAAATTAAAGGTAACCAAGTGTGGCTGTGATGTACCCAATGGATCTGAGGGAAGTTAAAGGTAACCAATTGTAGCAGTAATGTACCCAGTGGATCTTGGGGAAGTTAAAGGTAACCAAGTGTGGCTGTAATGTACCCAGTGGATCTCTGGTAAGTTAAAGGTAGCCAAGTGTGGCTGTAATGTACCCAATGGATATTGTGGAAGTTAAAGGTAACCAATTGTGTGAGTTAAAGGTAACCAAGTGTAGCTGTCATGTACCCAATGGATCTTGGGGAAGTTAAAGGTAACCAAGTGTGGCTGTAAGGTACCTATGGATCTTGTGGAAGTTAAAGGTAACCAAGTGTGGCTGTGATATACCCAATGGATATTGTGGAAATTAAAGGTAACCACGTTTGGCTGTAATGTACCCAATGGATATAGTGGAAGTTAAAGGTAACCAAGTGTGGCTATAATGTACCTATGGATATTGGGTAAGTTAAAGGTAACAAAGTGTGCCTGTAATGTACCTATGGATCTTCTGGAAGTTAAAGGTAACCAAGTGTGGCTATAATGTACCTATGGATATTGGGGAAGTTAAAGGTAACCAAGTGTGGCTCTAATGTATGAAAATGGATTTTGTGGGAGTTAAAGGTAACCAAGTGTGGCGGTAATGTACCCAATGGATCTTGGGGAAGTTAAAGGTTACAAAGTGTGGCTTTAATGTACCTACGGATCTCAGGGAAGTTAAAGGTAACCAATCTGTGGCTGTGATATACACAGTGGATCTTGGGGAAGTTAAAGCTAACCAAGTGTGGCTGTAATGTACCCAATCGATCTTGGGTAAGTTAAAGGTAACCAAGTGTGGCTGTAATGTACCCAATGGATCTTGTGGAAGTTAAAGGTAACCAAGTGTGGCTGCAATGTACCCAATGGATATTGTGGAAGTTAAAGGTAACCAAGTGTGGCTGCAATGTACCCAGTGGATATTGCGGAAGTTAAAGGTAACCAAGTGTGGCTTTAATGTACCCAGTGGATCTTGGGGAAGTTAAAGGTAACCAAGTGTGGCTGTAGTGTACCCGATGAGTCTTGGGGAAGTTAAAGGTAACCAAGTGTGGCTGCAGTGGAACTTGTGGAAGTTAAGGGTAACCACGTGTGGCTGTGATGTACCCAGTGGCTCTTGTGGACATTAAAGGTAACCAAGTGTGGCTGTAATTTACCCAATGTATCTTGTGGAAGTTATAGGTAACCATGTGTGGCTGTAATATACCCAATGGATCTTGGGGAAGTTAAAGGTAACCAAGTGTGGCTATAATGTACCCAATGGGTCTTGCGGAAGTTAAAGGAAACCAAGTGTGGTTGCAATGTACCCAGTGGATCTTGGGGAAGTTAAAGGTAACCAAGTGTGGCTGTAATGTACCCACTGGATCTTGGGGAAGTTAAAGGTAACCAAGTGTGGCTATAATGTACCCAATGGATCTTGGGGAAGTTAAAGGAAACCAAGTGTGGCTGTAATTTACCCAATGGATCTTGTGGAAGTTAAAGGTAACCAAGTGTGGCTGTAATGTACCCAATGGATCTTGTGGACGTTAAAGGTAACCAAGTGTGGCTGTAATGTACCCAATAGATCTTGTGGAAGTTAAAGGTAACCAAGCGTGGCTGTGATGTACCCAATGGATCTTATGACCGTTAAAGGTAACCAAGTGTGGCTGTAATGTACCCAGTGGACCTTGTGGAAGTTAAAGGTAACCAAGTGTGGCTGTAATTTACCAAGTGGATCTTGTGGAAGTTAAAGGTAACCAAGTGTGGTTGTGATATACCCAATGGACCTTCTGGAAATTAAAGGTAACCAAGTGTGGCTGTGATGTACCCAACGGATCTGGGGGAAGTTAAAGGTAACCATGTGTGGCTGTAATGTACTTATGGATCTTGGGGAAGTTAAAGGTAACAACCAATGGCTGTGATATACCCAATGGATCTTGGGGAAGTTAAAGGTAACCAATTGTAGCTGTAATGTACCCAGTGGATCTTGGGGAAGTTTAAGGTAACCAAGTGTGGCTGTAATGTACCCAGTGGATCTCTGGTAAGTTAAAGGTAGCCAAGTGTGGCTGTAATGTACCCAATGGATATTGTGGAAGTTAAAGGTAACTAATTGTGTGAGTTAAAGGTAACCAAGTGTAGCTATCATGTACCCAATGGATCTTGGGGAAGTTAAACGTAACCAAGTGTGGCTGTAAGGTACCTATGGATCTTGTGGAAGTTAAAGGTAACCAAGTGTGGCTGTGATATACCCAATGGATATTGTGGAAATTAAAGGTAACCACGTGTGGCTGTAATGTACCCAATGGATATAGTGGAAGTTAAAGGTAACCAAGTGTGGCTGTAATGTACCCAATGGATATTGTGGAAGTCAAATTTAACCAAGTGTGGCTGCAATGTACCCAATGGACCTTGTTGGAATTTAAAGATAACCAAGTTTGTCTGTGATGTACCCAATGGATCTTGGGTAAGTTAAAGGTAACCAAGTGTGGTTGTAATGTACCCAATGGATCTCTGGTAAGTTAAAGGTAACCAAATGTGGCTGTAATGTACCCAGTGGATCTTGTGGACGTTAAAGGTAACCAAGTGTGGCTGTAATGTACCCAATGAATCTTGGGGAAGTTAAAGGTAACCAAGTGTGGCTTTAATGTACCAAATGGATGTTGGGGAAATTAAAGGTAACCAAGTGTGGCTGTAATGTACCAAATGGTTTTCAGTAGCTCAAGGAGGTGTCACTGCGTTCGGACAAATCCATATACGCTAAACCACATCAGCAAAGCAGATGCCCGACCAGCAGCGTAACCCCACACGCTTAGTCAGGCCTTGAGAAAACAACAACAACAACAACAGCAACAAAAACTACCAGCACTAATAATATGTATAAGGAGCAAAAACTTGATGAAGTCAGCTATAAGCGTACGTAAATAAAATAAATAAATAAGTACCAAATGGGTCTTTCAGAAGTGAAAGGCAACCAAGTGTGGTTGCAATGTACACAATGGATCTTCAGGAAGTTAAAGGTAACCAATTGTGGTTGTAATGTTCCCAATGGATCTTGGGTAAGTTAAAGGTAACCAAGAATGGTTGTAATGTTCCCAATGGATCTCTGGTAAGTTAAAGGCAACCACGTGTGGCTGTAATGCATCCAGTGGACCTTGTGAAGGTTAAAGGTAACCAAGTGTGGCTGTAATGTACCCAATGGATCTTGGGTAAGTTAAAGGTAACCAAGAATGGTTGTAATGTTCCCAATGGATCTCTGGTAAGTTAAAGGCAACCACGTGTGGCTGTAATGCATCCAGTGGACCTTGTGAAGGTTAAAGGTAACCAAGTGTGGCTGTAATGTACCCAATGGATCTTGGGGAAGTTAAAGGAAACCAAGTGTGGTTGCAATGTACCCAATGAATCTTGGGGAAGTTAAAGGTAACCAAGTGTGGCTGTGATGTACCCAATGGATCTTGTGGACGTTAAAGGTAACCAAGTGTGGCTGTAATGTACCCAATGGATCTTGGGTAAGTTAAAGGTAACCAAGTGTGGCTGTAGTGTACCCGATGGGTCTTGGGGAAGTTAAAGGTAACCAAGTGTGGCTGTAATGTACCCAATGGATCTTGTGGACGTTAAAGGTAACCAAGTTTGGCTGTGATGCACCCAATGGATCTTGGGGAAGTTAAAAGTAACGAAGTCTTGCTGCAATGTACCAATGGATGTTGGGGAAGTTAAAGGTAACCAAGTGTGGCTGCAATGTACCAATGGATCTTGGGGAAGTTAAAGGTAACCAAGTGTGGCTGTAATGTACCCAGTGGATCTTGCGGAAGTTAAAGGTAATCAAGTGTGGCTGTAATGTACCCAATGGATCTTGGGTAAGTTAAAGGTAACCAAGTGTGGCTGTAATGTACTCAGTGGATCTTGGGTAAGTCAAAAGTAACCAAGTGTGGCTGTAATGTACACAGTCGTCACTCTGTGGAAGGAAGGAACACCACTCTTCAGAAACTTACCAATATTTTTACTCACAGAAATATTGCAGATTGTACAGGTTCTTGAGCTGCTTTCAGAAAATAATACCCTGGAGAAATCTGTCACACTGCTTCACTGGATCAAAACCACAATCAAGCCCATCAAGGCAAAATCAGAAGAAGAAAAAATGACAGCCTTGCGCATACCACATCAATTAACTTGACATAAACAGTCAATTTTGGGTCTTCAGATGAAAAAAAAAGTGACCCTGCAACAAATGTTCACACTGACAGCGTTTCCATTCAAGGGGAAAAAACAAAACAAAACAAAACAAAAAACAACGTTTCTGTTGACTCCGGAGCTACAATAAATCAGCTGTAAGAGAAATATTTTGAATGTCCTTGTCTATGTCCTACTTTGAAACCATCAAAAACAATCAAGAAAAATAAAACTAAGCAAATCAACACTCGCTCACTCTGATCCAAAGGGAAAGACAGATCCACATTAGCTCATGAACCACTTCCAGATGTCTTCACTTCCCAAAGCTCATAGGATTGAGCTCTCTGCTGATTGTTCACATCTTCCAAATGGACATTACGTACTTCTCGTCCAGTACAAACACTCCTGTTATCCAGTCGTAGATATCGTCAACTCTACATCTTTAGAAACCATGATTCCAAGACTTTCAGAAGTTGGGTATCCAGAAACACTAAAAACCAACAATGGTCCTCCATTGAACAGCAGTGACTATGCAGTTCTGTACCCACAATGACAAAACACAGAAAAATCACCCTTCTGTGGCATCGCGTTAATGCAGAAAGAAAGATGTTCCCGCTGGACTGTTCCTGTCTACATGCAGTCTAAGAGGCAAACTTCCTGACATTCTGAAACTCCTTAAAATGGTGGACCTGTTCGACAACTTGACACCACAAAAAAACAGAAGATGGACTTTGCTGACATGAAAGCCTACATCAAACCTTTGAATCAACAGCCCTTCAGCTCCACTCTGTACCATCCAACATTCCTGGCCAATGTACAAAAAAAAAGGAACAATGATGACTGCTTGACAAGGACAGTAAGTCACCAGGACCAGCACGTTGAAGAAGTCACCCCAACTTCCCACCCCATTAGAAGCTGAGCCTGACATGCCTTCAACTTCAAAAGATGACAGCCTTCCTCAGGCGGACACTCAGTATCTGCACCGTGTCAGTGGCATTATTCCATGGGCAGACGCTCAGCATGTGCATCGTGTCAGTGGCATTATTCCATGAGCAGACGCTCAGCATGTGCACCGTTTCAGTGGCATTATTCCATGAGCAGACGCTCAGCATGTGCACCGTGTCAGTGGCATTATTCCATGAGCAGACACTCAGCATGTGCACCGTATCAGTGGCATTATTCCACAGGCAGACACTCAGCATCTGCACCATATTAGTGGCATTATTCCACAGGCAGACAATCAGCATCTGCACCGTATCAGTGGCATTATTCCACAGGCAGACAATCAGCATCTGCACTGTATTAGTGGCACTATTCCACAGGCAGACAATCAGCATCTGCACTGTATTAGTGGCATTATTCCACAGGCAGACAATCAGCATCTGCACTGTATTAGTGGCACTATTCCACAGGCAGACAATCAGCATCTGCACTGTATTAGTGGCATTATTCCACAGGCAGACAATCAGCATCTGCACTGTATTAGTGGCACTATTCCACAGGCAGACAATCAGCATCTGCACTGTATTAGTGGCACTATTCCACAGGCAGACAATCAGCATCTGCACTGTATTAGTGGCATTATTCCACAGGCAGACAATCAGCATCTGCACTGTATTAGTGGCACTATTCCACAGGCAGACAATCAGCATCTGCACTGTATTAGTGGCATTATTCCACAGGCAGACAATCAGCATCTGCACTGTATTAGTGGCATTACTGCCACACCACTCCTCCCGAGCACCCCATACATGGCCACACCAGGGTTCATCTGTTACAGTCCCAGCATCGACAGTCCGCAGAGAACCAACTTTAGGTTGCAAGGAGCCCACACACCAGAGCAGACCCTGCACTGCTGCTGAGTCACTTCGGTGGTGCTCAGTAGTGCCTGTTCTGATTTTACATACTTGGGACACCACCCACTACACCCCCTACTGACAACAATAACAGCTTAGTCACAGAGCCAGACTGAGTGAACGTCTCTTCCAGAGTGGAAACCGCCACCACGTCCTTCCAACAGCCCTCCGAAGACTTTTGCTGTCACTTAAGACATTGACAGGACTTGCCCCAAGTACAGAAGTGGAGGGGTATCAAAACTGAGGTCACCATGACAGCAAGGCATGAAAGGCCACATAATTTGGGACTTGATGGAGGATGACGATGAAGATGATGATCATGATGGGGGTCCATTTTAGGTTTGGAAATACATGACAAGGCTGTTCTCATGTTTCCTGTCATAATATCCCAGTGTTAACCATGCCCGAGAGATTCAGACACTTGCAGTGTTGTCAGGAAATTAGAACAACACACCCAAATACGCATCCGTGAAGTGGAAGAAACTTGAATGTGTGGTCCAAGTCTTCCCATGTAAGCACATATCACACTCAACTCTGGGTATGAGCCAGCTGCGGGCTGAAAAACCCACCTCCACTAGGATTTGAACTTGCATCCTCCCAGCCATCAGTCCATGATGCTAACCACTTCACCTTGGAGGCTGGTATGGCATAGGTGGTAATTTCTCATCCGTCTCGAGGCAAATTGGTGGCTGTGTGTGTGTGTGTGTCTGTGTGTCTGTGTGTGTGTGTGTGGCGGGAGAGCTCTGTGAATGTGCGAGTACATGTATGTGTGTGTGTGTGTGTGTGTGTGTGTGTTTGCATCGTGGGAGCTACGATGTGTTGGGATGTGTGTGTGTGTGTGTGTGTGTGTGTTGGGGGTTAGTGTGTACTAGGTATTGTTGGAAGTACGGAATACAGGAATGTGTGTATTGTTGAAGCTGCGATACATAGGAGTGTGTGTGTGTATATGTTGGGATCGTGTGCTTTTATGTGTAGTGTCGGGCCTGTGTACATTTGTTTGTGCTTTCATATCTGTGAGACTGCATATCTGTTCCATATCCACAGGGAACCATCAATGTTAGGTTGTCAGGAGGCCATACACCAGAGGAGACCCTGCAAAGCTGCTGAGTCACTTCGGTGGTATTTGATGGTGCCTGTTCTGATTGCACGTGCTTAGGACATCACCTACTAAGCCCCCTACTGACGACAATAATCGCAAAGTCGCAGAGCCAGGCTGAGTGTCCCCCCAGAGTGGAGACCACCACCACGTCCTTCCAACAGCCCCTCTAGAATCTGTCGACACCAAAGACCTCGACAGGGCTTGCCCCAGGTACAGAAGTAGATGCGTATTGATACTGAGGTCACCATGTTGGAACTTTTTTTTTATTGATGAAGAAGAGAATGAGGATGACGATGCTGCTATGGAGGTCCATTTAGGTTTGGAACTACTTGGCAAGGATGTACTCTGTGCTTCCTGTCATAATGATATTCTGATGTTAACCAGACCTCCGCCGGGATTTGTACCAGGGTCCTTCAAGCCGTCAGTTCACGACGCTAACCACTTGGTAAGGCCATTGGATCTTGTTACACAGCCAGGCCAACTTTCTTTCCTTGACTGTCAGCGGCTCTTCATAAGGTCAAATGCTGCTTGATGGTTTGGCAGACTTATTCATTATTTGTGTGGTCAGTGTATTTGATAAGCATCTTGTGATAACACATTTCCACGGCTTGAATTATTCTTTCCAAATCTGCTGTGGGGGTCCATGCCTCTCGTTCATACAGGAAGGTTTATACCAGTGCACACAGAAGTCTGATCTGGTCTTTCATTGAGATGTTGCTGTCCATTCATACAGGTTTCAGTCTGGACAGTGGTGATGTCTTGCTACCCTTGAAAGTATCTCTGGTTTGGATCCTTCATTGTTGATGATGGATCAAGGTGAACTGTTGAACAGTTCCTAGTTTCTGTACCCAGAAAATTTAATCAGCAGTGATAGTATTATTGTGCCTGCCATTAACTTGGTCTTTTTGGCACTGATTTCCTTGGCTGATGTTTCATCCAGTCATTTAACAAACTGGTCAAGTTCTTGCTCACTACCTGCCAAGCCACAGATGTTTGTCTGCGAAGCAAAGGTTTGTGACGGTTCTTCCTACAGTGCTGACTGTGCTGAAATGATCTTAAAGCATGTCAGTCATGATGCATTCCAGGAAAATGTTGAACAGCACAGATAGAAGACAGCCCTGATTGACTTCACCAAAGTAAGGTATCACTCTCCAACAGCAGCCCGTGTAAATACCGCACTTGTCGCTTTGAGTATCGTTGCTGGATGGTGTTAAGCATTGCTCAGTATGAAAGTGTTTCATTGTGGCCCATAGTGCGTCCTACCAGACTGTCAGACACTTTGAAATCAATGAAGACTTGGTTGAATTCCCTCTGGCGTTTTGTGCAAAGGGCACGCGGGTTAAGGATATGTTTAATGGTACTTCTGCCTTTGCAGAATCCAGCCTGTTTGTCAGCAAAGATGGTATCTGCTTGCAGCTGTAATCCGCTCCAAATAATTTTTAGCATTGCTTAGATAGCATGGCTGATAAAAATGATAGTGCGGTAGTTCTGGCAGTGTTGGAGATTTCCTTTCTCGGGGATCATGAGTGATAGAATCCATGGTGTGGGCCATTCACCTGTGTGCCAGATTTGGTTCCAGATGGCAGTCACTGCCTTTCCACTATGTTTCAAAAGCTGCAGGGATGTTGCTGATGCCTGCATTTTAGCAGCTTGACTGCTGTTACAACCTCCTCCTGGAGTGTTGAGAAGTCATCCTCATTTGAATCTTGCACTGTCATACACTTGGGTCTCCTTTGTTCTGTTGTTGAGGTCAGAGAAGTATTCAGTCCACCTTTTTGCAGTGTTGTTCCTCTGTGAGACAGCTGCCATCTTTGTGCTGGCTGACCAAAGAACTATTACAAAGACTTCATCAAAGTCTAAAGGCTGGAAATTTTGTTACTTTTTACGTCCATTCACCCCCACCCATCCTCTCCAACTCCACCCGTCTCCATCCCCACAAACCTGCCCTCTTATCCCAGCACCCCCTACCCCATAAAATCCCCTCCCCCTCAATCACCACCACCCCATGAAATCCCCCACCCCCAGCGCACGCCCACACCCATAAAATCCCCTGTTCCCAACTCAAACTCTCCAACCCCCACACCCCACCCAATCTCCCAAATCAAACCCCATCACCACCAGGGACATCATCACCCCTCCCCCCCTCCCCACCCAACAGCCCCCCACCTGCCCAAGCCAACCACAACTGGTCCAGGATTAAATGACTGCAAGAGAACAAATCATCAGCACAACATTGGCAGTGACCACAACCACCAACTCTCACTGCACCAGACCAGACCAGGCTGACATAGGGATGGACAATGACGGCCCCAGCAGGACACAGGCTAATGAGGCCACTGTCGTCTTCAGGTGAGGTATTGCATTCAGTATCAGATTTCATACTTGGATTATAAATCATGTCATTAATTAGATTTCAAGAAGTCTGGTATAGCTTTAGAAGTTTCTACAATAAAGAAGGAACTGTTGAAAAAAAACTGATGTCGGAATTTTCTGTATGCAGTGATATTGAAGATTTTGTGAGGTGTCTTGTAAGACTGGGGAAAAATATGAAATAGCAAGTGGCAACAGTGGAAGAAATATCTCATCTGAACATACCTAGCCGACCTAGCTCAGAAACAATAGGAAAAGTCAGTAGCTTGTCTAAATCATCTGCCATTGTGATATGCATAGTAATTCTCAGCAGCTCATCCTTTTCCAGTATGAACTAAACTGACTATTAGTGACTGAGTGAGTATTGATAGTTTCATAATTTGTTGGTAGTATTTTTGAATGTGTACTATTTACGATTGTGTGCTATGACTTGTGTGTGTGCATGCGCGTGTGTTTGTGTGTATTGTGGGGGTGGGGTGGGGTGGTGGTGGTGGTGAATAATGTTTATGATGTTTGGTATCTTGTGTTCAATTTTTCCTTTTTGATATTTACATATGTGTTCTATACGTGCGACATGCAGGCCCACAGGCTGGTGGACACGCCCTGGTGCCCACGAACCGAACCCCCAGCAACGGGTAAACAGCAGGGCAGAGGGAGCCCTTCAGCCTTGGCAGTCAGTTCCTCAAGAAGATGCATCCTCCATATGCATGAACATCTACAGAGACAGCAACAGGGAAATGTGAAGCAATATCACCAGGAACAACACCAAGGACAGGGAGAGAACTCCATCCACAGACTACCATAAGTCATCGGGGATCAGGTGCACCATCAGCAGCGGCATCAAAGACTGGGCAGAGTTTAATTCCTAATGTGTGAAATGTACAAAAATGTATCTTAACAAAAAACAAGAGAGGCAAGGCCTTCAAGACTCACTTGTGCTACACTTTTTAAAAAAAATGTAATCGTTAAAATGTGTTCTGTATTTGTTATTATAAAGATTCGCGTTTAAAAAAATTTTTTTTTTTTAATTTTAAAAAGTCCTAACCTGATACGAACCCCGTGTGTTCGGGTGAGAAGAAACTGCCTTATCCATTACACTATCGTGGCTCCTTAACTGACGTTCTAAGATTTAACATTTGAACATACTTTTTTAAAGGGCGATAAATCAATTGCGGTATTCGCAGTGAGAACGCTGTTTAAATCATATTATTCTGGTGTATCTTGGGCATTCAAAAAATCTTTAAGGGCAATAAAAAAAAAAAATTCTTTTTAATGGCTATCGCCGCAATCACACTGCAACATTTAGCCGTTTTCACTAGATCTAGATAGATGTACAAGTTTAGTCACACCCGCCGGGAATGTAATACGACACGGTCGATTCAGTTTCTCTTTTATGTTCATTCTAGTTTTATAGTTTTAAAGTTGATATGAAAATTTAGTATTTTGTTAAACTAATAACATGTAGAGCCAAGTACAAGTACTTCTAAACGTCGTATGAAGTGAAAAGGACTTCATTTTGAGAAAAGGCAAGACTGGAAATTTTTTCGTTTCATCATGATCAGTTCAAGGGTATTAACTCGCATGGTTTACAATTTTAAACTGTGAATTCCGACTGATTCTGTAGATATTTTTATGGCAGTTTGGGGCATAATCCAGTAAGTGAAGAGGCATTCACAAATCTTTCTCTGAATAAATATTTAACGGTCTCCTTCTCCAGCTTTCCATCACATGTTATCGTGTATTGTCCATTGAATATAGGATTGAACGGGCAGGTCAACAACTTGAAACAAAATGGCGTCGTTCGCGTTCGCGAAGAATATGAGCACACGCTTTGAATGTGTATAAATATATGTACGCAATTGATTTTTGCCCATGACCTTCAGGGCTCAGCCAACAGATCTGTAAAGTCCACTTGTCGTATTGATTTTAGTATTTTCCAAAAAAGACCACTTGGGCGAATGAACATAGTGAAAGTCCTGTACACTGAGAGTAAAACACACAAGCTTTTTATGTATTGAATATAATTTCAAAATGTAATGTTTAAGATGAGAAAGATCAGTTTAAAGCAAATGAAGTCCCCTAGCATTAATTACAGAGTAATTTCCCTTTTTTACTATCTGCACCAAAACGTTTGCAAAATAAATAAAACGTCCATGCTTAGCAAAAGAAGTTCCTGTTTGAACAAAAAATGAAAATAATTACTGCTCCTGTTGTTGTGTCAGAATATCAGATCAAAGTGCCAAGTTTAGAGAATACAAAAAATATAAATATAACAGTAAATGCAGTTTGCATATAATTAGGCTTCATTTTTTATTTTTTTGTGCCCATCCCAGAGGTGCAATATTGTTTTAAACAAGATGACTGAAAAGAACTGAGTTTTTCCTATTTTTATGCCTAATTTGGTGTCAACTGACAAAGTATTTGCACAGAAAATGTCAATGTTAAAGTTTACCACGGACACACTCACACACACACACACACACACACACACACACACACACACAACCGAACACCGGGTTAAAACATAGACTCACTTTGTTTATACGAGTCAAAAAGAAGAAGAAAAGACACCCCCCGAAAAAAAACAAAAAAACTTCAAACCAAAAAAGAACAAGAAAGTGAAGAGAATGAAAAAACCTGTTTAGTCTTCTAATTTCTGTTTCAAAGAGGCGTCACTGTAGTCTGTATTAAGACAAATCGTTATACGCTTCACTGCTAGGAAAGTGCCAGTCAAGCAGCATAACTTAGGCATTGAATGCATGCATATCTATTAATGTATGCGCGCGCGCACACACACACACACACACACACACACACACACACACATGCACGCACACGTTCTCTCTCACACACATACGCACTTATATGAGCATGCGCATGAACATACAAACACAAATGCATGCCACTCCATGCCAGCATGTCCAATTGTACGGAGTGAGAGTTAGTGATAGAGAGAGAGCAATGCACAGAAACAAGCACCAAAACAAAGCACTCTAGGTCTAAACCTATCTGTAGACATGGTTTTAACATGAGCAAACACTAAATCATGATCTAGTATTGTCAGTAAAATCAATGACACGCTGAATTTTGAATGAATGTGTGTGTTTTGTTGTTTTTTGGTTGTTTTTGTTTTTTTTCCAGAGAAGAGAGGCAACGTGATGCACCAAATTATGGAAAAAGGGGGGAAAAGGAAAGAAAAAAAGACAAAGAAAAGAAGATACATGGGTGCTCCATTGTCTGCATGCAACTGAGGCCCCACTTTTTTCTTCTTCTTTTTTTTAAGAAAACAAAAAAAGAAAAGAAAAAAAGAAGGAAAGCGGCTGTAGTATATTGACCAGTAAATTATATCCAAAGAAATCATATAGAACGTCAACATATTAAGAATAATTTTTAGAAAATCTATATTGGTAGATATATGTAAAAGAAGAGTTCAAGTTCACAATTTTAACTTTTATTGAGAGAGCAATCATATTTCTTTCATCTGAAACAAATTCACAGTGCTGTTTCAAAAACTACATGTTCAGTGCTATGAATAAAATTATAACTATATTTCCTGATTGATAACTACAGATGACATAAGTCATGTACACCACAACAGACGTCTTGTTTTGCAGAAGAAAAAAAAACCCACAAGAGTTTAGATGGTTGACACTTAAGTAGCATCCCATGGATACAAAAATATATATTATTTACAAACTACAGTCTGTTTCTTTTTTCAAACAATGTATTTGTTGATACTGTTGATAAAAATAGACCGACCATGCCCACCTGAACAAAGGACCTGTTTTAACAGTGGAAACAGTTGCTTTAGTTCTTTGGATACACATGGGTTATGAAGAGAATGCAAAAAAAAAAAGAAAGAAAAAAAAACCGATTTGATTTTACACATTTTTTGTTCTTTTCTTTTTTAAAGTTTAAGGTGTGTAAAGAATGTACAGAAAACATTCTGAGGAAGAAACTATGAAAGAAATGTATGAGACAAACAAACCCATGCGTATATCTTTAAAGTCATCACCCTTCCATTCTGGCTTTTCCCTATCATAACACTAGTGGTGAGTTCGTCCGTCGGGATCGACGAGGACCATCTAGTCATCCTGGAGGTGGGTGGGTTGGGCTCTGTGGGTGCGCAGATGACTGGTCAGGCCAATCCGCGCCCGGAAGGTTCTGACGCAGTGTGGACAGGGGATGGTGGCGGCTGTCGGGGACTTCCTGGCACTGCTTTTCCTGGCCTGTCTGCGTTGCTCTGCTGCAGCGGTTCTGCTGGCCCCACAGGATTTGGCGCCTTTGTGGACAGCTGAACGCCACTTTGGTCTGTCCATTGCATTCAGCTCTCATGTGTCGTGGCTGATGTTGAAGGCCTTCAGAGAAGCTTTCAGAGTGTCTTTGAAGTGCATCTTTTGGCCTCCCTGGGAGCGCTTGCCATGTTGGAGTTCGCCGTACAGCAGTTTCTTGGGGAGCCAGTGGTCTGGTATGCGAACTACATGGCCTGCCCAGCGCAGCTGGGCCTGCATCAAGATGGTGTAGATGCTGGGCAAGTTTGCACGAGTGAGCACCTCTGTGTCAGGGATCTTCTCTTGCCATTTTATGCCGAGAAGTTTTCTGAGGCTGGTGGTGTGGAAGTGGTTCAGCTATTTGGCGTGGCGTTTGTAGACCGTCCATGATTCACATCCATAGAGCAGTGTGGTGAGAACTATGGCCTTGTATACTTTGAGCTTCGTCTCCAGGGTGATGCCTCTCCTGTTCCAAACGTTCTTATGGAGTCTGCCGAAGGCAGCGCTGGCTTTGGGAAGTCTGGCATTCACCTCGTCGTCGATGACAACTGTGCGAGAGAGTGTACTGCCCAGGTATGTGAACTTGTCCACCGCGTTCAGTCGTTGCCCATTGATGAAGATGTTTGGTTCAACGTAAGGCTTTCCTGGAGCTGGCTGGTGCATCACCTCAGTCTTCTTTGTGCTGATTGTGAGGCCAGAGTTGCCACAGGCAGCAGAGAACTTGTCGACACTGTGTTGCATGTCAGCTTCGGAGGCAGCGTTGAGAGCGCAGTCATCAGCAAACAGGAAGTCGTTGACGGTGTCTGTCCTCACCTTGGTTTTTGCTTGAAGCCTCCTGAGGTTGAAGAGTTAGCCATCTGTGCGGTACCTGATGCCAATGCCTATGTCAGCGTCTCTGAAGGCATCTGTCAGCATGGCTGAAAACATGAGACTGAACAGGGTGGGGGCAAGAACACACCCTTGCTTGACTTCGTTGGAGACGGGGAATGGTTCTGAAGTCCCTCTGTTGTCTTGGGCTCGGGCCAGCATCCCATCGTGTAGTTCCCGTATGATGGTGATGAACTTTCTGGGACATCCGTACTTCGCCATGATTCTCCAAAGGCCATCTCTGCTAACAGTATCGAAGGCCTTGGTCAGATCGACATAAGTGGAGTAAAGGTCGGCGTTCTGTTCCTGACACTTCTCCTGGAGCTGCCTGGCAGCAAACACCATGTCGATAGTCCCACGTTCTTTCAGGAAGCCACACTGGCTCTCTGGTAGGAGACCTTGCTCAAGGTGCGCTATGAGACGGTTGAGTAGCACTCTGGCCAGAGTCTTGCCTGTGAGGACAGCAGGGATATTCCACGATGGATGTCACAGGCCTGACGATTTTCTTTGCGCTTGTACAGGTGTATGATGGAAGCGTCTTTGAAGTCCTGTGGAACTGCCTCATGCTGCCAGATGAGCTGGAACAGCTGATGAAGCTTCTCAGTCAGCGCCATACCACCTTCTTTGTAGACCTCAGCTGGAATGGAGTTTGAGCCAGGGGCTTTGCCATTGGATAGCAGACGGATAGCTTTCTGGGTCTCCTCTAAAGTTGGAATGGCATCCAACGACTCACTGACTGGCACCTGGGGGAGTCGGTCGATGGCTTCATCATTGATGGTGGAAGGGCGGTTCAGTACGCTGTCAAAGTGTTCAGCCCATCTCTCAAGGATCCCGTCCTTGTCAGTGATCAGGGTAGAACCATCAGCACTGAGGAGTGGAGCAGATCCGGAGGTGGTGGGACCGTAGACTTCTTTCAGGCCGTTATAGAAGTTCTTCATGTCGTTCCTCTCTGCAAAGCCCTGGATCTCATCAGCTTTGTTGCTCAACCAGGAATCCTGCATCTGCCGCAGCTTCAGCTGGATGGTGCTGCGTGCACTCTTCAGTATGTCTTTCTTTGACTGTGACTTGGGATCTTCAATGTGGGCTTTGTAGACTTGGCGTTTGTCTTCTAGCAGCTGCTTGATCTCAGTGCAGTTCTCATCAAACCAGTCTTTGTGCTTCCTGACAGAAGGCCCCAGGCACTCCATGGCAGTGTTGTACACGGTCTCATGCAGTGCGCCCCATGCTGCCTCCACATTCTGATTGTCCAGCACGGTGGACTCAAGGCGTTCCTCCAGGGTGTCAACAAAGCTCTGCTTGATGTTGCCTAGCTCCAGCTTGTTGACATTCAGGCGTTTAGGTGCTTTCATGCCCTGAGGCCGTCTCTTGGGCTGGATGCGGAGGTTGAGCTTGGAGACGATAAGGCAGTGATCTGTCCAGCACTCGGCGCCGCACATGGCCCCTCGTGACTCGTACGTCCTGCCTGTCCCTCTTCCTGACGATGACAAAGTCGATGAGATGCCAATGCCCAGAGCGAGGATGCATCCTGTTACGGGTAGGGAGGCAGAAGATGGTGTTTGTGATAAGAAGGTCGTGCTCGGCACATGTCTGGAGAAGTAGTTGACCATTGCTGTTACAGTTACCAACCCCATGCTTCCCAATCACGCCTTCCCAGGAGGTGCTGTCACAACCAACTCTCGCGTTAAAGTCACCAAGAATGATGAGCTTGTCTGCGTTGGGAACAGTGGTGATGACAGCGTTCAGGTCCTCGTAGAACTTGTCTTGATCTCATCCGGGTTGGTCATGGTGGACGCGTAGGCACTGACAATGATGGTAAACTTCTTCCCGTTGCATATAGGGAGTTTCATCGTCATCAGGCGATCGTTCACTCCTTTCGGGGGGCCAGCCAGCTTGCCAACGAGGGTTGTCTTCACTGCAAAGCCAACTCCAGCCTCACGTCTCTCCTCAGGTCCGCGACCATTCCAAAAGAAGGTGTAGCCTGCGCCTCGCTCATAGAGTTCGCCTTCTTCTGCCAGTCTGGTCTCACTTAAGGCAGCGATGTCGATGTTGTACCTGGCTAATTCACTCGCAATGAGTGCTGTGCGTCTCTGTGGTCTGGCTGAGTCGCCTCTGTCCAGAAGCGTACGCACGTTCCATGTGGCAATGGTCAATGGGGTGCTCCTTGTTTTCTTCTTTCTTTCTTTTGTGTGTCGACCGCTTGAGTAGGGTCCCAGTCAGCCGCAGTATGCTGACTAGGGTGGTGTGGAGCAGGCAATGTTTAGGGCACCTTTTCTAGCCCCTTCCTGAGCAGTGCTGTCCTGAAGAGGGCTGCTCAGTCGCTCAGGGGGCTGCCGATCTCCACCGCTGCTCCAGTCGGTGAAAAACGACCCTATGGCCTGCGCCGCCTGTGTGCAGGTCCGCGACTACGACTGCCAGTGTACCCACACCTGTCGCTTCGTCGCTCGCCTGTCGCCACAGGGCTTGGGGAAAATGATGGTATGGGATGACTGATGACTTGCGCGATGACTTTGTTTATAGTGAGGAGGAGCTGCGCACCGTCGACCTCACTCTCTTGTCCGAGACCGTCTGTATCCAGTGGCAAGACGAGGTCAAGACGAATGGAGACGGAAACGGATGCAGTGGATGACCAGGATGTCCTATGTGCCTCATCCTGCCCTCAGCACTCCACAGTGCTCTGCTGCAACCGCCTTCCTCTCCGTTGAACCATGAAGGTTTCTTCCGCAGAGTCCGCCGGATCCAGTCTTCACATGCTTGGGTAGACAAGCCCTAACTCACCGAGGGTTTGAGACCTGTCGGCTACCCTCACCTAGTTTAGCCAGCCTGTCAAAGCCGTTGCCCGGGGGTTGGGCGCTGCCGCATGCTAGCAGCTTCTAGGACCCATAGGTGAGAGCTGGGTGCCGGTGGGGACCAACAGAGGACGAACCACTCCCGGAAGAGCGTGACAAGCCCCCCCCCCCCCTCTAGAGGTACTACCCCTCCCGTGCACCCCCTAACCCCCAACACTAGTGGTAATAACAAACTGAACATACTTGTTTCAGAACTCATCACTTACTTGTAGAAAAATAACAAACAACAACAACAAAAGCAGACCCCGCCCCTACCCTATCATCATTGCATTTGTGTTCCACACATAATTATACATGCATGACCTTCCCTACATGAAAACTCAGAAGGCAGCTCCTGCCATCCACAAAGCACAGGTGGTTTCCACAGGTAACACACATCACATTGGTTGGTTTTTGTTGTTGCTGTTGTTGTTTTTCTTTAACTCTGCTTAACATTAATTTTTGTTTACAATTATCTCTCCCTCTCTCTTTAATAGGGAAATGGAATGTTCAGTAAATATATTTTTATTAGATGCTTTGGAACTTTTTCATATTCACCCAGGCTTGCAAGCTGTCTAATCACTTCTTCAGTAAAATCTTACTGACCATATCTATCATTTCTGTAATTCTGGAATGTCTAGGTTATTTTTTTTCCTGAAATCTTGAAATAAAACAAAAGCATTTATTTGTGCAATGTCAATGAAAAAAGACAGTTTTCCACTATTGTTTGTTTTGTGTAATGCATTGTATTTGTTGATTAACTGATCACTTTAGTCCACACAACCCATATTTTTATTGTCTTTGACAAGTTGTGGCTGCCTAACATTGATTTTTCTGAACTTCCCCAAAACTTTTGATCTATGATGAACAAAGCTGGATCTACTCACTGTATGAGCTGTTGACAGAAATGAAACTGTTCTGTTGTCTGTCCACTGCATTGAACGTATGTCCACTGGCAGCAAATATTGGCTGATGTCAGCCCTTGTTTTGACATCCTCCAGGTAGACTCTAGGTTCAAAAGGGGGGAGAGGGTTCTGTGATCCTGGATCCTCCGTGTTGTAACCTGCATTCAATGTGCACCAAAAATAATGCGCGCGCGCGCGCACACACACACACACACACACACACATAGAGATAAATATATATATTTAGTTCCTACACAGAGACCATGGGTGTCTGTACACCCACAGCGTACAGCGAGGAGTCATTCCTTCATAGAAAGCATGGGTGTCTGTAGCCTACACCCACGACGTAGCAATGTACGGGAAAGGATTTATTAATACAATATTTAACAGACCATCTGTCTGTGTCTCATTCTCTGTCTTTCTGTCTCTCTCTTATATACGCAGTTTGTACGGGAACTCTTCTGTGTGTGTCAATGTGCCAGTGTGTGTGCGTGCGTGTGTGTGGTGATTGTGTTCGACCAGTCCATATACATGTATTTATTAATTCCGTGCATACACACATATCAGTCATCATAGTTTACACACACACACACACACACACACACACACACACACTATCCAAGTCATAGCTTTTATAAAATCACATGACCACCCTGTAAAAGGCCGCCGAAGATGGTTTTATGACCATCCCTATTTCTGTGTCCATGTTTCCACACACACACACACACACACACACACATTCCATGAAAAAGTTTTTAATAATTAAACGCTTCAAATGGATTAAAAATTCAGCTTCATATATATATATATATATATATGGGGGGGGGGAGAGAGAGAGAGAGAGACAGTCAGAAACAGAGTTAGAGAGTTAGGGAAGAAAGGAGACAGGGGAAGATTGTATCAATCCATACATTGAAAAAGTGCTAAAATATCTTTAAAATCTACAAGAAGCACACAAGTCTTTCCACATAGCCTACTGTAGTTATCATTGAGAGCACAAACACATGACACACACACACACACTTTAATAATTAAAAATGTCCTGAATGGATACAGAAGATTACATTTTTGAAGTGTCGATGCTTTTCTCGTTGAAACATGAACGCAACCCCCCCCCCCCCCCTCTCTCTCTCTCTCTGTGTCACGGTCTTTCCCCCCTCCACCTTCTCTCTCTCTCTCCGCATCTTTACAAACCATAGTTTCGGTCGTTCAGGTTGTTTGTGAGGAATTCTGGAAGTGGCAGAGAACTGTGAAGAAAACATTAGCTCAAGAAAGTGCAAGTGCATCCCTGCATACACACATTTGCTTACAGGTACACAGACTCGAGCACTATTGACAAATACGCACACAAAACATGGCACTCATGCAGACACAGACACACACACACGTACAGACAGATACCCACACACACACACACACGCACACACACACACACTGCGCGCATGCACTCACACACGCGACTGAGCACGCGAACGCGCGCATGTTTAGTGTAACTTACATATTTCTTGCAAAGCACAACGTGTTTGAATTCAGTAGAATATGTGATGCGTTTTTTTGTTTTTTTCTTTTCTAATCACTTTAAAACTTTTCTGTCGTCATGGACGATTTTACCTTGGTGAACAGAAAAGTGCACACACACACACACACAGCACGGTATACACAACAAGAAGAAAACACATTTTCTTTCACTGCACAATGACAGTGTAGAAATAAACAAATAATCAAACGGAAAATGTCATTCTTTTTCCGATGAGATTATAATTTTTTTTTTTTTTTTTTTATTCCTTCCTCTCTTTCTTCCTTCGAAGGTTTTCTGGAGCAAGTAATGGCAGCACAACACGGCATGTTCTCACTTTCGCTTTCTCGCTCACTGAAGTTGGGCTAATAATGGCTGTCGCGCGCGAGGGACGGTCGCTTCAAGCGGTCACGCGGTGAGCCTCAGGATGGCTTGGTCCACTCTATATAAACGACCGTGGGGAGTACCGACACGGGGGAGTATCGAAAAATACGTCTGTGGGGAGTACCGACACGGGGAGTATCGACAGGGGAGTACCGACACGGGGGAGAACCGACACGGGGAAGTATCACGCTCCCGCTTAATCATGGCCGCTTTCATGTCAGAAGCTGCGGAAATTCGAAAGTTGAGGAAGAAACTTCGCCAGATTGATAACCTAGAGAGACTGACCAGACCACTGGATGAACTGGAGGAAATAAAGGTTTGTTCAGTTCTTTAAAAAAAAAAAAAAAAAAATCTTACCCAAAACATCCCGAAACAGATTCCTAGCCTCAGCAAAAGTTCAAGTGACGTGTAAACAACCAATGCAGAAGACAAAAGAATGCAAATGAAGGGAGGTAAATGGTTTCAGGGAACAATTAATTTTATTTTTGAATATACCTTTTCATATTGTTGATTTTTAAAAATGAATAGATAACTGAATAACTAACTGGTTCAAGCGGTGGGCAATGTTTTTAGACTTCGAGGAAGGAATATAAGATAAGATAACCCATGTTTCTGTCCATTGCGCAGTTCACTGTTTCGATGTTTGAAAAGTTTTGTTGCTGTCGAACTGCAAGGTCTGTGACTGAAGTTGTGAAGTTTTTCTTGTACAGACGTTTAATGCATCAGAAGGGGCATACACTTGCGTGCAAGTATCCACGCACATACGCGCACGCGCGCGCGCGCGCACACACACACACACACACACACACACACACACACACACACACACACACACACACTAATACAGTGAATTACTGTATGTATTTGACTGATTGATAGTTCCTGGTTGTTGAACATTAATTACACTATGGTTTAAAGCTTTGCCGTTTTGCTGGCATAATTCCCAGACTTTGCTTCTTGATGTTTTTCCTAGTATTCGAAAGCCCTCTTGTATGGACAGAAGCACATTAAGTTCTACAGTTCCCTGTTCACTTTTTGCACCTTTTCTTGCAGCACCGTCGGCCCATTCATTGTAGAGAATAAGCTTACCAAGATGTGAAGGAACCCAGCAAAAAGTAATATGTGTTTCTTTCAAACATAAAAGATGTAAAATGTGGCTGATTTCAATTATGATCTTGGATTTGCTCTTACAGTTTGATGATTTAAAGCATATATTAATATAATACAGATTTGGAATCAACGCAAAACTGAGACTTGTAGAAGGCAAACTGGAAGATCAAGAATATGATTTAGAGCCATAAGAACATTCACCTTTTTGGAACTAAGATCAAATACCTTCAAAATTTCAAAAAGACAAAGTCCCAAGGTATAACTATAAAGATGTTAACCGGGAGAAATTTGAAAGTATGCTTGCTAGCTATAACATGTGCAGTCATGTACATCATGATGTGTGCATGCTTCTGGACAGTGGTATGAATGCTTGAATGCTTCTACACATGCATGGACATTTTTTATGAGAAGGAGAAAAAAAACAACTCATACAGTGACTCATACAGTGTGAAAGTTATTTGCTTGATATTTTTGGACAGGTGGACAAAAAGTTTGACATTCGAGAGCGTCTTCAAGAGCTGTTGGACAGAGTTGCCAGTGGCGCAGACTCTCAGGCAGTGGATGACAGCACAGTGTCAGTTTTGCCACCTTCACCATCAGTGGAGAGAGAAGAAGCTGAGGAAGCACGGGATGTACCACAAGGAGAGAGTGAGGGGAGGGGGAGTGAGGAGGGCGGGGCTGTCTTGACAGCCCCTTCAGGAGAAGAGAAGATGAAGGAGAAAGTTCATGCAAAACAGTGAGTGAACGTTGTTAAATCCATCAAAAGTTTTCTTTTTCTTTTCTCATTTATCACGTGTCATTGTGTGTCAGTGTGTACTGCAAATTGGTGGCACTGTGGCAGAATAATGATTGGTAAGGCGCTGGATGTTTGCTGCTGTGTTCAGCAGTGGACATGGTCCAAGGTTCCATTTTGGCATTGTGTTGTGTCCTTTTGAAAAGGCACTTTACTCCAGTTTTTCACCCCAGCCAGGTGTGAATGTTTACCTTCAGTTTGTATTTGTATTTGTATTTCTTTTTATCACAACAGATTTCTCTAAAATTCGTGCTGCTCTGCCCAGGGAGAGCGCATCTCTACACTACAGTGCCACCCATTCTTTTTTTGTATTTCTTCCTGCGCACAGTTTTATTTGTTTTTCCTATCGAAGTGGATTTTTCTACAGAATTTTGCCAGGAACAACCCTTTTGTTGCCGTGGGTTCTTTTACATGCGCTAAGTGCATGCAGCACATGGGACCTCCGTTTATCATCTCATCCGAATGACTAGCGACCAGACCACCACTCAAGGTCTAGTGGAGGGGGAGAAAATATCGGCAGCTAAGCCGTGATTCAAACCAGCGCGCTCAGATTCCCTGGCTTCCTAGGCAGATGCGTTACCACTAGGCCATCACTCCACTTGTTATTATTGTTATCATCAGATACCAAACTCTTTGCGCTTTACAGTCATTTGCACAGTATGTTACCTACTTGAGTAGAGCTGACTTACAGCTACCTCTTGGCACTCATTTGTTTCCTGTGTCAATCACTCAGGCTTCAGTCATATGCACGCACACACAAGTTTGTCAGAGTGGATTTTACTATAACTTTTGCCAGGGACAGCTGTCTTGTTGCTATTGGTTCTGGCGCTAAGTGCATGCTACATGTGGGACCTCAGTTTATCTTCTCATCTGAGTGACTAGCATCTAGACAACCACTCGAGCTGTAGAAAATTGTGTTGAGACTTGTCCCCTCAGTTTCTCTTGTTTCCTAGGCAGAGGCATTACCGCTTGGGCCACCACAGCTGCACACAGAAAAACCAAAATACTTTCACCCTCTCTGCTTGTCATGTTACCTACCTGAGTAGAGCTGACTAACAGCTGTGGAGTGATGGCCTGGAGGTAACGTGTCCGCCTAGGAAGCCAGAGAATCTGAGCTCGCTGGTTCGAATCACGGCTTAGTTGCCGATATTTTCTCCCCCTCCACTAGACCTTGAGTGGTGGTCTGGACGCTAGTCATTCGGGTGATATGATAAACCGCGGTTCCGTGTGCAGCATGCACTTAGCACATGTAGAGGAACCCATGGCAACAAAAGTGTTGTTCCTGGCAAAATTTTGTAGAAAAATCCACCTTGATAGTAAAAACAAATAAAACTGCATGCAGGAAAAAAATACCAAAAAAATGGGTGGCACTGTAATGTAGCGACGCGCTCTCCCTGGGGAGAGCAGGCCGAATTTCACACAGAGAAATCTGTTGTGATAAAAAGAAATACAAATACAAATGTTTGGTTTTTTCAGGAGCTTGCTGACTGCAGAGGAACCCGAGTCCAGCCCACCCCAGGCCTCTGGTGACAGGGCAGTAGAGAAAGCTTCCAAGAGAGGAAGAAGTGAGTGCATCGTTTGGAAGTGTGGCTTGTCCTTGTGATCTGGCTGCTTGGTTGGTTAGTCATGTTTTCTTGCCAGAATAACCGTATGGATGCACAGTTATGCATAGTATTGATGCCTTCTGTAGAATGTGCAACTGAGTCTTTGTTTATGCATATTATTGAGACATTGTAACACATGTACAAGTACATATCTATGTTATGTACATGGCTGTGCATATTTTTGACACTTGCTAACAGATAACTACAAATTTTTTTTTATGTGCTCAATTATATACTGCATATTTAACTGTTGTAAAAGCTGACACACACACACTCTCTCTCTCTCTCTCTCTCTCTCTCTCTCTCTCTCTCTCTCTCTCTCCTCACACACACTCAGACTCACACAGATACGCACACGCACACACACACACGCACATACACACACACACACTGAGGCACACACATGAAATTGCCACTGTCCAAGGGATGTCACCATTTTTCTTTATACTGTTGTGCATTTGAAAGTACACAAAATCAGTCCAATAACTATTTTACAGATGAACCGATCATGTAAAAAACCAAATATTTCTTGCATAACATCAAGAGGAATGTCTGGACAAATGGTACCTCCTGAAAGTCTTGAAATGCCAGAACAAAACATGAAAATACTCTGTGACATTTTTTTGCACTGAAGTGTGTGACAAGTGGCCATTGCTGTCGTGTCACACTGACTGTGCACCTGTTGACAGAGGCAGGCGGGGAGAAGACCAGGAGCAGTCAGTGGGAACATATCACTGTGCTGGTGTCGGAACTGGACGGACACCATGACCTGGTGACCTCCATCAGTGTCCAGGGAACTAACCTGGTGTCCGCCAGGTCAGCTTTTATTCAAATGTGCTTGGGTGTGGTTGGAGGGGGGGGGAGGGTTTGGTGGGGGGGGGGGGGGGGACAGTAACGGGAGAAAGCTGGATCTTTTCTGAATTGTAAACCTGTCTTTACCTTCCTTTGATCTTTTCTTCCTTTTTCGTATCTTTTTTTCTTCTTTTCCATCATCACCTTCTACTTATTTTCTTATCATCATCATCAGTTTTTCCCCCAGTCCACTTCTGGGTCCTGTTTTATTTGTTTTTGTATTTGTATTTCTTTTTATCACAACAGATTTCTCTGTGTGAAGTTTGGGCTGCTCGCCCCAGTTAGAGCATGTCGCATATACTACAGCCTCACCCATTTTTTTGTATTTTTTCCAGCGTGCAGTTTTATTTGTTTTTCCTATCGAAGTGGATTTTTCTACAGAATTTTGCCAGGAACAACCCTTTTGTTGCCGTGGGTTGTTTTATGCTGCACCTGGTGTAATTTCTTTTTGTTGTAGTATAAAGTATTCTTATCTCACCCGTAGATATTTGACTTTGTTTTTTCCTTGTGATACATTTGCCTTCTCAATGGCGGTAACACATCCACCTGGAAACTGAGAGAATATGAGCATACGGGATTGATTCCCAAACTGACCAGTATTTTCTCCCCCTACATGAAACCTTGATTGGTTGTACGGATGTTAGTCATTTTGGATGAGACAAAAAAACTCAGGTCCTGTGTGCAACGTACGTTAAGTGCACACAAAAGAACACACAGCAACAAAAGGGTTGTCCCTGGCAAAGTTCTGTTGAAAAATCCACTTTGATAATAATAATAATAATGGTATTTATATAGCGCTGAATCTTGTGCAGAGACAAATCAAAGCGCTTTCACACTAGTCATTCACACGCATGCATAACTCTAAAACTGTAGAAACTAAAGACAAGGAAGGGCAGGCAAATGAGGCTATTTTGGGAAGAGGTGGGTTTTAAGGCCAGACTTGAAAGAGCTGAGTGTGGAGACTTGACGAAGAGAAAGAGGAAGTTCATTCCACTTGCAAGGTCCAGAGACAGAGAAAGAACGGCGGCCAACAGTGGAGTGTTTGAATCTGGGTATGGGTAAACAGAGTGGATCCGAAGCCGATCGTAGTGAGTGAGATGGAGTGTGGAGGTGAAGGCAGCTGCAGAGATAGGAAGGGGCAGTTTTGTGAATACATCTATAACATAGAGTGCTGATCTTGTACTTTATTCAGTGGGAGACAGGGAGACAGTGGAGATGTTGCAAAAGAGGAGTGATGTGCTCAGATCTTTTCTTTCTGAGGACGAGTTGGGCAGCAGAGTTTTGTATGCACTGAAGGGACTGAATGGATGAAGCAGGCAAACCAGACAGTCGAGAGTTACAGTAGTCAAGGCGAGAGAGGATGAGAGAAACGACAAGTCTAGATGTTGTGTCAGGGGACAGATATTTCCGGACGGCACTGATGCGCCGCAGTTGACAGAAGCAGGACTGACATGTCTGACAGTGTATTGTCAAGGACAACACCGAGGTTCCTGACTGACCTTTTAACAGGTTCAGATTGGAAATGATCAACAATGACAGACTGGAATCGATCAGTGAGATAAGATTTGAACCAGTTTAGAACAGTGCCGTTGATACCAAATGTAAAATGAAGACGGGAAAGAAGGATTGAATGGTCTATCGTGTCAAAGGCAGATGACAAGTTGAGAAGAGTAAGAAGGGAAATTTTTCCTAAGTCGGATGCTATCAGTAGATTGTTCAGAATGTGGAGGAGAGTGGTTTTGGTGCTGTGGTCAGCGCGATAGGCAGACTGAAATGGGTGGATGAGATTGTTGAAACAAAGGTGGTTGTTGAGCTGCTTGAGGACAGCTTTTTCAAGGAGTTTGGACATGAATGGAAGATTAGAAACTGGTCGATAGTTTTTCAAAATGTTTGCGTCAAGGTTGGATTTCTTCAGAAGAGGCCGGACGATTGCAGTTTTGAAAGTGGATGGAAACATTCCAGTGAGAAGGGATGAGTTGACAATATTGGTGATTGTGGGGAGAAGATGTGAGACACACTGGGAAAAGACCGAGGCTGGTATAGGATCGAGCTCACAGGATTTTATTTTCATTTCTTTCAGGATTTCATGAACTTCTGTTTCAGTCAATGGATTACAGGAATGGAGCGGAGTGCCGCTGAATTGAGGATCAGGATGAACAGGTTGGAAAGACATTTGGTCTAAGATGGTACGAATACTTTGGACTTTTTCGAAAAAGAAAGAGGAGAAGACATTGGGGAGTTCAGAAAAAGTGTAGGCAGAAGGAAGAGGAGTCTTTTTTGCAGTTCCGAGAAGATTTGACATGACAGAGTAAAGAGATGTGGTGGATGTGGCATCGAGAACTTGAGAAGAAAAGAAGTTTGTTTTTGCTGATGAGATCATATGTTTGACTTTATTTATTTGTTTTTGGAATATTTGATTGTGGACTTGCAGTTTTGTTGATCACCATCGTCTTTCCAGTTGGTGATGTTTGTGTTTTGCAAGTCGAATGTCTTGTGTGTACCATGGGTAGTGGGGAGTGCATGTTCATCCAGCAGTTGAGAGAGGACAGTGTTGTAATGTGTGGATACGTCAGTACGGGAAGAAATTTTGGAAAGAGCGTTCAGCAGCTTGAGAAGAAAACGTATTAATGTTGATGGATTTCAGGTTGTGACGAGTAACAGATTTTTTGGTTCTGGTAGGTTTTGAAATATTAAGCAAGAATATAACAGCAGAATGGTCGGAAGAAAGTTTGTCAGTTACAGTCACTGACGCAGCCATGGCATCAGAGTCACGTGCGATGAGCCAGACCAACGTATGGCCAGATCTGTGTGTTGGTTCTGTAACGAACTGAGAGAGAGAATGAGTGGACAGAGATAGACATAGGCGTTTGACATCAGTGGAAGTCTGGTTGTCGAAATGAAAATTGAAATCTCCGAGGATAATAAGTTTGCCAGAACGAAGGTTGTAGTAATCAAGTAGTGTTCGGAACTCATCGTGAAACAGAGAAGACATTAGGTTATTTTTACGACTAGGAGGAGGACGATAGAGACAACAGAAGATGATTGAGTGACCGGGAACACTGAGAGTGACTTCTAGCATTTCAAAGGTATCATGTGGAAAGGCGTGGTTATGGGAGAAGGAGAGGGAAGACTCCAAGATATCTCTGTAGACGGTGGTGATGCCACCTCCACGAGACAATCGAGGAAGTGACATAGTTCTGTATCCAGGGGGGGTCAGTTGTTTAAGTTTGGGTTCGTGACCTTGTGACTTAACCAGGTTTCGGTAAGAAATACAATATGAAAGTTATTTTCAAAAATAAAATCAGAAATATAGTCAGTCGTTTGATCAGGGCAGACAGATTGAGCATTGAACAGACAGGCATGAAAGAGATCAGAGGTAAGGAGAGAGGAATCTAATGGTGAAGCAGGTGAGTCAGGCAGACAGACAGTGGAAGAAGAAGATGGTGACTGAGCAGTGGAGGACAATGGGAAGGAAGAAAAAGGTCCGGGAGTTGAGACAGGTGTGGCAGGAGTAGGAAGCGGAGCAGAGGCTATCACTGGCACGGGGGATACATTTCAGTTTGGAATATTGTCATCAGAGGGGACAATGTCACGGGAAGTAAAAATGTTAGCAGGAACATGTGTGTTGAGGTTGGAAGCAGCACAAACAGCGCCGCATGAAGTGGATCTGTCAACACACACAGGTAACGCATCAGGGGTACTGTCAGTAGTGCTGTTGGGGGTCCGTACGGAAACGACAGTTTTGATGGGCTTTTGTTTTCTCTTTCCTGCTCAGCGAGTTCGTCTTCGCGGCAGGCAAGCGCCTATGCCTGTTCCTCGCAGGCGCACAACTAGGTCAGGGGTCAAAGGTGCAGGTTCAATCGCAAACAGTTCAGTGCGCGAGTACAGAACAGAGGGAGGGACGTTGCGCTCACCTTGACAAAAGCTGCCCACCTGTCCACAACCACTGAACGTTACGTTACATTTTGCACGTGTACAGGCGTGTTGAAGGGAGAGATGAATGGCGGGCCAGCACAGTTCAAAAACTGACAGGAAAGCAGAAAAAGAAATCCAGAGCACAGCAAGTGATAGAAAAACAATACACTTGCCAACGGAAACAAAAAGGTTGTGCTGTTTTGTAGTGACAGGCTGTCCATAGGGAGAGCAGCCCAAAATTTATACAGAGAAACCTGATGTGAACAATGTGATTGCATTACAATACAATGCAATGCAATGCAATACATTGCAATGTAGTGCAATGCAGTACAATACATTGTAGTAATTGTTGTGTGATTACAGTCGGGACACCACGGTCAAAGTGTGGGATTTGGAAAGTGGGGAAGAAACGTGCAGTTTTGGGGGACACACAGAAACTGTGACATCTGTTCTGATTCTGTCAGCAGAAGAAAGTGCTCTGTTAAGTAAGTATTATTATGTCCAGCAATATCCACACATTGAAAATGTACTACCAATGCTTTTGGTCAGGTGGTTTCAGGTAATAATACAGTGATATCCAGTATCCACACTTTGAAAATGTACAGCCAGTGTTTTTAGTCAGGTAATTTGTTTGTTTTTACTTTCATTTGTTGTTCTGGTTTACAGATTCAGGTTCTTTATTACTATAATATTAGTTACTGTATTGACAAAGGAACTGGTTTTGTTACAGTTGTGCCATCTAGACATATTGGAAGAACGCCAGTTGTGACATTGATCCTTAACAACTAGTCCTGTCTGCAATGGAATAGTTTTCACTTGTGTGTAAAGAGAGTCAGTGTGATCCACTTCTTGTTCTTATGCTCACATTGGTGCTTGTGTATAATGTGTGTGTACATGTGTGCATATGTGTGTGTGTGCATGTGTGTGTATGTGCGCATGCGTGTGCATATGTCCATGGCAAACTATTAAGTTTGAAATTGGAATTTTCTCAGCTACTGCAAGTGGTATACAAATCAAATGTGATAGAATAGAAATTATGAATTAAAATTCCAGTAATTTCTGCATGTTTGTCATTACATGTTTTTTTTTTAATATAAATTTGACAGATACTAGTATTCCTTAAGGCCGGACACTACAATCAAATAACGACTTTTTTTTCTTTCTGACTATATCTCTTCTTTTTTTTTTGTCTGCTAGGTGTCACTTGTGGATCACAAAAAAAGTGTTCTTAGATTTCTGTGAATACCCGTTACTATGGAAACAAATCAAAATGGCCGCCAAACAATGTATCAAAGAAATCGGGTTTGTGATCCATGTGGTGCATGCAGATACTTTTTGTTATGTGGACTTGATACACAATGACATGATCTTCATTTTCATTTGAGATTTTGTTGATTCTTCAATTATTGTACTTTTTATGAATTTTTGAAATTTTGGGTATGGCAAAATCCTCAAAATTTACAATGGGTAAAAAGATTGGAACTGCTATGAATTAAAACCTAGAGAATATTTTCATACATACTCATGCCAAAACTTCAATAACATGTCATAAAACAATCATGCAAATTCTCATGGTTGTAGGTTTACTCGTCATTGAGCAAGTCCAAGGTATGTTGTCAAGGCCAGAAACTTGCCGACTTGCGTTGAAATTGAACAAAATAAACACTTTCGTGATTCAGCAAGCAATCTTTATTGGCAATTTTTTCATTGTTAAAGACATCTTTACAGTGGAAAAACTTATGCATATGATAGAAGAGATATTCAAGAATCAAAATCCACCAAAAACCCAAATCATGAAAAAATCATCATTTTGGTCTCTTTTGCACTGCTGTGTCCCCCCTTAACTTCCTTATGTGGCTGGAATTTATGGTATTTTTATATGTAACATTTGCTTTCTAGCAGATATGCATTAATAGAAAGTTGTTTCTGTCGAATGAGTATATATGTGTGCGTGTATGTGTGTTACTGGGTTGTTACTGTTAAAAATGGGTTCCATTTTGTGTGTGTGTTAAATTTATAGCATGAAAATACGTGGTATTAGGGTATGTGGATGTATGTAATAGATGAAAAGAGATGGTTAATGATCAGAGAGAGAATGGGAGGGGTTAGAGGTTGGTGAGAGGGATTGCAGGGATACCAACTGCTCTGATTTCATGGTGGTTCCTCCAAACTCTATGTATTATTGCAGTGCTCCAATTTCCTGATCTACCAAGAAAAAAACAAACAAACAAAAAACAAACAGACAAACAAAAACAAAACAAACAAAAAAATGCTTGCTTTAGTTTGGTAAGAAGCAGCATAGCTCGCTAACCAGGATCACAAAGAGTATGGAATGAAGCAAAGGCTTGATGGTGATTGGATAAAAAGTTAATTTGGAATATATTGATTGGCTGACTTCATTCTTTGTAATGAAGTTTTGAGAAAGCCACCTTCATTCCATTATTGTCTTATCCTGTGAGTCCAATGTCAATGAAAAAATGATGACTGCATTAACAGAAATGCCAGCCAGAATATTTCAGTGAGTTCTCCGGGTTCACTTGATCCTTGCTTTGCAATTATTGATAGATCTTCTATACATTGTGATGTGCCAAAATCATGATTTTCAGCAGAGGAGAGACTGACCTTAAATGTCATGTGCAAACAGCAAAGCACGAGTCTTGTGTTGTTTCTGCCAGGACCTCATCCAAAGTACACTCAAACAAGCATGCATGCATGCACACACACAGAGGAAGGAATAGAGACTAGTAGTAGGCCTCCTTTTCATGGCTGACCATGGATAGAGTATATCCGACCTAATGTCTAATTGGGCTGTCTGCTTGGACCAAGCAGTGTCACCTTTGACCGTAGAGACCGATGTGAGACAGTCTCTGTCACAGAGATTACATGTGTAAGCTGATGCTGGTCTGTTGGCTGCCATCCCTTTTCTGCAAGCTCGCTTTTCTGCTGCAGCAGCTGACAGTTTGTCCTCACCAGTCCGTAGCTGATTCTTGAGAGTGCTTCTCCATCTGTTGCGGTCATCTGCAAGGTCCTCCCAGGACTCAGTGTTGATCTCAAGCGCCTTCATGTCACGTTTGCAAACGTCTTTGTATCTCAGCTGTGGGCGGCCGATGCTTCTCTGCCCCGTGGCGAGCTCTCCATAAAGGATGTCTTTTGGGATGCGACCATCTTCCATACGGCGAATGTGGCCCAGCCAGTGCAGCCGACGCTGTCCCAGCATGGTGTACATGGTTGGGAGTCAGCGCGAGTCAGGACTTCGGTGTTTGTCACCTTGTCTTGCCAGGAGATGCTGAGTATGCGCCGCAGGCTTTTCAGGTGGAAGGTATTGAGCCTTTTCTCCTGACGAGCATGTGTGGTCCACGCCTCACTGCCATACAGCAAGGTGCTGAGGACGCAGGCGTTGTATACAGCCATCCTTGTCTTTGTGGTCAGCTTAGGATTTGTCCACCCTCTTTGTGTGAGGCGGGCTAGTGATGTGGCTGCCTTCCCGATCCTCTTGTCGATCTCGGTGTCAAGGGAGAGGTTGTCGGTGATGGTGGACCCAAGGTAAGTGAATTGATGGATGGCTTCAAGCTTGTAGTCATCAATTGTGATGGCTGGTGGAGACGGCGTGTCTTGGCCTAGGACGTTTGTCTTCTTGAGACTGATGGTCAGACTGAAATCTTTGCAGGCCTGGGAGAAGCGGTCCATTAGTGACTGCAAGTCCCTCTGGGTGTGGGTCACAACTGCGGCATCGTCAGCAAAGAGCATGTCTCTGATGAGGGCTTCATGGACTTTTGTCCTTGCTCTGAGGCGGGCGAGATTGAAGAGCCTGCCATCTGATCTGGTCCGCAGGTAGATCCCTTCTTGCGCTGTGCTGAACGCATGTCTCAGGAGAAGAGCAAAGAAGATTCCAAATAGGGTGGGGGCGAGGACGCAGCCTTGTTTGACACCGCTGCATATGTCGAAGGGCTTGGAGAGGTTACCATTAAACTGCACCGTCCCTTTCATGTTGGAGTGGAAGGACTCAATCAGGCTGTGCAGTTTGGGGGGGCAGCCGATCTTTCGAAGAGCCCTGAAAAGGCTGTCTCTGCTGACTAAGTCAAAGGCCTTGGTGAGGTCAATGAATGCAACATACAGGGGCATCCTCTGCTCCCTGCACTTCTCCTGGATTTGGCGAAGGGAGAAGATCATGTCTACCGTGGATCTCTCTGCTCGGAAACCACACTTTGATTCCGGGTAAACGCGTTCGGCCAGTTTCTGCAGGCGGATTAGAAGGACCCGAGCGTAGACTTTGCCTACAATGCTGAGGAGCGAGATCCCTCTGTAGTTGTTGCAGTCGCTCCTTTCACCCTTGTTTTTGTACAGGGTGATGATCTTGGTGTCCCTCATGTCTTGCGGTACAGCTCCCTCATTCCAGCTCTGACAGAGGACTGTGTGCAGAGGATGCAGGAGAGTAGTCTTGCAGTGTTTAATGACATCTGGGGGAATTCCGTCACTGCCAGGTGCCTTGCCTGATGTCAGGCTGTTAATGGCCTTGCTGAGTTTGTCCTCAGTTGGCTCTGTGTCAAGTTCTTCCATGACCGGCATGCACTTGATGGCATCGAGGGCTGAGTTGGACACCATGTTTTCTGTGGTGTAGAGGTCGGAGTAGTGTTCTGCCCATCTCTCCATCTGCTGGCTAGGATCGTTGATTACTTCCCCAGTGAGGGATTTGAGGGGGGCAGTCTTGCTCTGTGTTGGTCCCAGTGTTTTTTTGATACCATCATACATCCCTCGGATGTTGCCTCTTACAGCAGCATTCTGTATCTCTTCACTGAGCTCTGTCCAGTACTCATTTGCACAACACCTGGCATTAAGCTGAACCTTACTCCTGGCGGCCCTGAGGATTTGCAGGTTCTTCTCACTGGGTGCCTGTTTGTACTCGGTGAGTGCAGCATGATTGGCCTCAATAATAGGAGTCATCTCTGATGATTTGGCCTCAAACCAGTCATGGGACTTTGCGGTTTTCTTCCCAAAGGTGGCCATAGCAATGCGGTGCATGGTGTCTCGTAGCGTTTCCCATCTTTCTATGACAGAGTCTCTTGGCTGCAATGCATCAAATTCTTTCTCAAAGGCCTCTGCGAACTGTTCTACAAGGTCTGGCTGAGACATCTTGCTGACGTCAATGCGAGAGTTCCCTTGTTTCTTTGAGCTGTGGAACTTCTTTGGGTGCAGTCTAATCTTGCAGCATACCAGAGAGTGGTCCGTGTCGCAGTCTGCACTGAAATATGTGGGGTGTTTATTGCAGTAAAGTTACTGAAATATCTGGGGTGTTTATTGCAGTGAAGTTACTAAAATGTGTGTGGTGTTTATTGCAGTAAAGTTACTGAAAAGTGGGGTGTTTATTGCAGTAAAGTGTGTATTGTGTTTATTGCTGTAAAGTTACTGAAATTTGTGGGGTTTATTGCAGAAGAGGAGGACACTACAGAAGGCGACAGTTGCATCATCAGTGGATCAACAGACTGCACCTTCAAAGTGTGGTCCTTGAAATCAGGTCAGTCTTCTGAAAGATTTTCCTTCGGACAGTTACTGATAGTGCAATTACAAATCAGCACACATAATTCCTTATGTGAATAGTATGTATTTCACTCAGTTAAAACAGTGCAGAGAAAGAATTTTGGCAAATAGCTCATTCCTGTGAAGCCTGATTACACACCGTTGGAGGCATGCACAAGTCCTTATTTTTGTGCATGATATACACGAGCAATTAAAGATCAAAGGTGTATTTGTGTTGTATTGCTTTTTGTCACAATGGATTTCTCTGAAATTCCAGCTGCTTTCAGTTAGGAGAGCAAATCTCTACAGTGCGGTGCTATCCTTTATGTCTTCAAGTATATTTGTTTCACAAAGTGAATTTTTCTACAGATTTTTGCCAGGAGCAACCCTTTTTTTGCTTGGGTTCTTTAAAAAAAATGTGCAGTAAGTGCATGCTACACACAGGATGTGGTTGATTGTCTCCTCCACATGACTAGCACCCTGACCACGACTCAAGTTCCAGTGGAGAGGGATTAAATATTCCTGTGTGTATATGGTACTGGAACCCATGCACACTGACTTAGCGCTGACTGTAGCAACACATTCATCCCTAGGAGAGCTGCCAGAATTTGATGCAGATACATCGCTTGTGACAAAGAGTAATACAGTACAATGCAAATTATAATAGAATACCTGATTTGGCAACAAATTCAGCTTGCCTGTGTGTGACTTGCAGTTGTTTTTTGTTATTGTTTTTTTAATATATATATTTTTTTAATTGTTTTTGGCTTTTGTCTGACTTGTGTGAACAAAGTGAGTCCTTGTAATAACCCAGATTTGGTTGTCTGTGTGCAAGAGAGTTAAGGTCTCAAATATGATCTTTAGCAAACTTGGTACAATCAGTGGTCATGTTGAAAACAAAAAAACTTCTGTGGAAGGAAACAAAGTGAAGGTCACAACATGGCCTCTTGGGAAAATGTAAAACCATGATGGAACACACACATGGGTAGGATCTAGCTGTGGGTGGAAAAGCCCCCCTCTTATGATGTTTGAACCCACATTCTCCCAGCCCTCAGTCTGAGGCACTAACCACTTTGCCACAGTGGCTGATTCCTGCAGTTTACTTTTATGGAAATGTTTATGCTTCTCTGTCAATGTTGGTTCATTGTATTCACACCTTATGCTTCCCTGTCAATGTTGGTTCATTTTATTCATACCTTATGTTTCTCTGTCAATGTTGGTTCATTTTACTCCTCCCTTATGTTTCTCTGTTAATGTTGGTTCATTTTATTCATACCTTATGCTTCTCTGTCAATGTTGGTTCATTTTATTCCTCCCTTATGTTTCTCTGTCAATGTTGGTTCATTTTATTCATACCTTATGTTTCTCTGTCAATGTTGGTTCATTATATTCACACCTTATGCTTCCCTGTCAATGTTGGTTCATTTTATTCATACCTTATGCTTCTCTGTCAATGTTGGTTCATTTTATTCACACCTTATGTTTCTCTGTCAATGTTGGTTCATTTTATTCATACCTTATGCTTCTCTGTCAATGTTGGTTCATTTTATTCATACCTTATGCTTCAGGAAAGCTCATCAGGTCAGTGTACACCTTTAACCCAATCACCTGTCTGGACTACAGCTGTTCTGCACACCTCCTGGTCACTGCATCAGGTGAGATGAGGGATGGTGGAGAGGCTACTCTACACTGGCTGTTGTTACCTGTGCTGTTACATGTGTTGTGTGGCAGCAGACAATGTGACTGCTGTTACCTGTGTTGTGTGGTAGCAGTCTGTGTGACTGTTGTTACCTGTGTTGTGTGGTAGCAGTCTGTGTGACTGTTGTTACCTGTGTTGTGTGGTAGCAGACTGTGTGACTGCTGTTACCTGTGTTGTGTGGTAGCAGTCTGTGTGACTGTTGTTACCTGTGTTCTAACCTGTGTTGTGTGGTAGCAGACTGTGACTGCTGTTACCTGTGTTGTGTGGTAGCAGACTGTGACTGCTGTTACCTGTGTTGTGTGGTAGCAGACTGTGACTGCTGTTACCTGTGTTGTGTGGTAGCAGTCTGTGTGACTGTTGTTACCTGTGTTCTAACCTGTGTTGTGTGGTAGCAGACTGTGACTGCTGTTACCTGTGTTGTGTGGTAGCAGACTGTGACTGCTGTTACCTGTGTTGTATGGTAGCAGACAGTGTGACTGCTGTTACCTGTGTTGTGTGGTAGCAGACTGTGACTGCTGTTACCTGTGTTGTGTGGTAGCAGACTGTGACTGCTGTTACCTGTGTTGTGTGGTAGCAGTCTGTGTGACTTCTGTTACCGGTGTTGTGTGATAGCAGACTGTGACTGCTGTTACCTGTGTTGTGTGATAGCAGACAGTGTGACTGCTGTTACCTGTGTTGTGTGGTAGCAGTCTGTGTGACTGTTGTTACCTGTGTTGTGTGATAGCAGACAGTGTGACTGTTGTTACCTGTGTTGTGTGATAGCAGACTGTCTGACTGTTGTTACCTGTGTTGTGTGATAGCAGTCTGTGTGACTGTTGTTACCTGTGTTGTGTGGTAGCAGACTGTATGACTGTTGTTACCTGTGTTGTGTGGTAGCAGACTGTATGACTGCTGTTACCTGTGTTGTGTGGCAGCAGTCTGTGTGACTGTTGTTACCTGTGTTGTGTGATAGCAGACAGTGTGACTGTTGTTACCTGTGTTGTGTGATAGCAGACAGTGTGACTGCTGTTACCGGTGTTGTGTTATAGCGGACTGTCTGACTGTTGTTACCTGTGTTGTGTGATAGCAGTCTGTGTGACTGTTGTTACCTGTGTTGTGTGATAGCAGTCTGTGTGACTGTTGTTACCTGTGTTGTGTGATAGCAGTCTGTGTGACTGTTGTTACCTGTGTTGTGTGATAGCAGTCTGTGTGACTGTTGTTACCTGTGTTGTGTGATAGCAGTCTGTGTGACTGTTGTTACCTGTGTTGTGTGATAGCAGACTGTCTGACTGTTGTTACCTGTGTTGTGTGATAGCAGACAGTGTGACTGTTGTTACCTGTGTTGTGTGATAGCAGACAGTGTGACTGTTGTTACCTGTGTTGTGTTATAGCGGACTGTCTGACTGTTGTTACCTGTGTTGTGTGATAGCAGTCTGTGTGACTGTTGTTACCTGTGTTGTGTGATAGCAGACTGTGTGACTGTTGTTACCTGTGTTGTGTGATAGCAGACTGTCTGACTGTTGTTACCTGTATTCCAGATGGAGGGAAGGTGGAACTGTGGGACGTCAAGACAGGGAAAAACGTCTGCTCTGTTCGGGATCATGAGGATGCTGTGACCGCAGTGAAGGTATGGCTAGTGTAACATGGTGCTTATTTCTGTCCATTGTTGCTAAGTTGTATTTTATTTGTCAATGATTTATTTCTTCTGCATTCCAGCAAACATGCCTACAATTCCTGAATAGCTGTCTTTACTACAGAAAAAGGAAAAAAAATTGATGGCCCATTTTTGACGTTATGGTCATGGATCACATGTTACAGAAGGAACAAATTAGGATACCCATTTTGGTGTGTGGACAAAGTGGTGGATGGGAAGTTCTAGTTCAGACAGTGTGGGCATTCACTGAGTCCATCACAGGCTGTGGGGAGCCCAAGTAAAGAGAAAGTGCACTCACATTAAAAGATGGCCAGCTGTCACAAGGGATTTTGTCAGTGGTTCTCTGTATGTGTGAACATGCATATATATTCTTACATGTACAGCATCGCATTTCAGGAATATATTGTGTCCTTGAAAATTCTTGAAGATATCATCTTGTTTCTAATTTTGACATAATCTGTTCTTGGTGGTAATGTTTTGGGGTCTGTCTGTATGTGTCTGTCTGTCTCTGTGTCTGTCTGTCTGCCTGGTTGACCACCTGACTGTCTTTATGATTGATTTTAACTTTTGTACACATTATTGTATAAATTGTACAACTTCCTTTCATAGTATTGTCTTGAGTCTTTTGGCTTTTTTGGGGGGGTGGGGTGGGGGGGGTTCTTCTTTTTGTTGGTCTTTTTTTTTCTTTTTTTCTTTTTTTCAGTGAATGAAAACTTGTATGCTTTTTCTTGTATGGGTGATTTATTCCACAATTGCTATTTATTACAATGACATAGTTATGGAATGCTGGGTATTGGTCTTGATTATTGTCTCGTTTTGAGTTGATTGTGTAATGGACTATATATGCATATAAGTATAACGACTTACATCTGTTATTGTTAATGTTCACTGTATTCAGATTTTTTTAAGAATATATTTTTTAAAATTTAATTTAATTTTATATTATTTTTTTCCTTCTACATGTATTCTGAATTGTCATAATGAATTCATATACAAAATAAAACGGTGGTCGACCCACGAAAGTCTGGGACACACACACGCACACGCACACGCACACAAGGTATTGGGGTAGGCATTATATTCCTGGGACACACACGCGCACATGCACACAAGGTATTGGTGTAGGCATTATATTCCTGTCAGGCTGTTGTATGATCAGGCTGGTTGTGGCGATGAAGTCTGCATTGACTGATACTGAGATTTTCATTAACCCATAAGGGCCTTTGGCGCCAAACCTTATTGAAATGAGATCAGTGTGGCATGATTTTGAATTGCAGTTTCTGCTTTTTTGTGTACTTTTTAAGTGGTGGAACTGATTTAGCTGATCAAAAGTAATGCAAGTTTTGCATCCCCAAGAGGAGGATATCCAAATATAGAGTGGTGACTTACATCCTGACCTGAAAGCTGTGTGTTATTTCAGAGGCAGCAGCCCTTCACTGACCAGTTATTTATCTACAGCTGACAGGGGATACAAAATGGAAAAACAATTAGGGAAGAGAATGCTGCCTACAAAGTCACAACCTCCAGCCTAACGATGGAAGTTGAAGCTGTGACACATGACCTCCAGTGGCTATCGTCCATCCATATGCCCGGAAACCAACATGCCATGATTCTAACCAACTCAGTGAACCTCATACAGAAAATTGAAAATGGAATGGGAAGCCCAGAGTGGCATAAGGCAATGCGCAACTTTCAGATTAAAAAACTTACTTGGTCATACTGCACGGGACATGCAGGAGTTAAGGGAAATGAGCGAGCTGACAGACTTGCTGGTAACACAACAACAACGAGCAGCTTAGATCTAGGAAAATCGGAAATCCTGAGAAAAGTCAAAGAATATCAAAAAGAACAGGTACAAGGCCATCACACCATCGATCGCCTCAAAGAAATAAAAGCAGAGAGAGGGAGCGGCCATAAGTCTAGCATGAAAGGTAGAGCACGATGCTTCGCAAATCAAACAAATATTGGCATCATTTCCAAACCAACATTGCGCAAGTTTCTTCAAAACGGAACAGAGTCTCTGTGGGCTTTTCCAAATACAATAGACTGAGCAACACACTAGAGGAGGGGGGTAGAGGAGGTGCAGGGTAATGTGTGTGTGTGTGTGTGTGTGTTGGGGCTCATGTACGTTTATGTGTATTTGACTGTGCTTTCATATCTGTGAAACTGCATGTTTGGTGCATATCTGTTATGCATATGTGGGTGTTCTTGGCGTCAGAGAATTTTTCCCATCCCTCTTGCAGCTAATCAGTGGCAGCCTCTGTGCATGTGTGTATGTGTGTGTGTGTGGGTCTGTGTGTTTGAGTGCGTTTGTGCATGCGCGAGAGTGTAAGTGTACACAAGTGTCAGGAGAGTTCTGTGCACGTGTGTATGCGTGTGTGTGTGTGTGGGGAGGGGTCTGGGGGGGGGGTAGAGGATGAGGTATGTGTGTGTATGCTTGCCTACACTGTGGGAGCAACGGAATATTGGAACGTGCGGGTGTGCATATATATATCTTTGTATATATGTGTGTGTGGGGGGGGGGGGGGGGGGATATGGGCGTATGTGTGTGTGCTTGTACAAGTAAGTGTTCATCTGTGTGTGTGTATGTGTGTGTGTGCCGTGGAAGCTGCGATACGTAGCCTAGAAATGAGTGTGTAGAGGAGGGGGGTAGAGGAGGTGCAGGGTAATGTGTGTGTGTGGGGGGGGGGGGGGCTCATGTACGTTCATGTGTATTTGACTGTGCTTTCATATCTGTGAAATAATTGCATGTTTGGTGCATATCTGTTATGCATATGTGGGTGTGTGTGTGAATGTGTGTCACCATGTTTTACATTTATTTGTTTATTTATCATCATTGTTGTCTTTTTTATTTCTTTATTTTATTATTATTATTATTACTACTACTTTTTTTTCTTTTTTTTAAATTTTTTTAATGTTTTTTTAATGTATGCTTATAGTTGACTTCATCAAGTTTTTGCGCCTTATACATATTATTATAATTAGTAGTAGTTGTTTTTTTTAATGTATTTATCTATTATTTATTCACCCTTTTTTTTCCTCAAGGCCTAAGCATGTTGGGTTACGCTGCTGGTCAGGCATCTGCTTGGCAGATGTGGTGTAGCATATATGGATTTGTCCGAACGCAGTGACGCCTCCTTGAGCTACTGAAACTGAAACTGGAACTGACAGGGGTCTGAATTCACCATTGATACAGTTGATCAATCCTAACTTGCAGAATGATGCATCTTGTTTGTCACACAGTCAAAAAGCTGTGCGTGCACATGAATGACTTGTGTGTAAGTACTTTGATTTGTCTCTGCACTGGATCCAGCACAATGTAGATAAATAATACTTTTATGACCTTTGGAAATAAAAAGCATCATTTCCCCCCCCCCCCACCCCCCCCCTCTCTCTCTCTCTCTTTCCTTTCACAAAATTTTAATGTATTATTTGTATTGTCGTATTCATTTATTTTAGTTTTATGTTAACATTATACATAAACATAGGATAAACTGTCCAGGCCTGATCAGCTGAATGTGTTGGGTTTATGGGACAGTCAGGCATCTGCTGCTGTTTTTCTTTTCCTTTTTTTACAATGGATGTCTGCATTCTCAGACACCCTTGAAACAAACTGAACTGAACTCTCTCTATTAGAACATGTTCCTCCTCTTTTTTTGCCGCACAAGGTGTTCATCAACAGGTGTGCAGGGAACAGCAGAGACATTGACCTCTGGAACTGAGGCACTGTTTATCAACAGGTGTGCAGGGAACAGCAGAGACAGTTACCTCTGGAACTGAGGCACTGTTTATCAACAGGTGTGCAGGGAACAGCAGAGACATTGACCTCTGGAACTGAGGCACTGTTTATCAACAGGTGTGCAGGGAACAGCAGAGACATTGACCTCTGGAACTGAGGCACTGTTTATCAACAGGTGTGCAGGGAACAGCAGAGACATTGACCTCTGGAACTGAGGCACTGTTTATCAACAGGTGTGCAGGGAACAGCAGAGACAGTTACCTCTGGAACTGAGGCACTGTTTATCAACAGGTGTGCAGGGAACAGCAGAGACATTGACCTCTGGAACTGAGGCACTGTTTATCAACAGGTGTGCAGGGAACAGCAGAGACAGTTACCTCTGGAACTGAGGCACTGTTTATCAACAGGTGTGCAGGGAACAGCAGAGACAGTTACCTCTGGAACTGAGGCACTGTTTATCAACAGGTGTGCAGGGAACAGCAGAGACATTGACCTCTGGAACTGAGGCACTGTTTATCAACAGGTGTGCAGGGAACAGCAGAGACAGTGACCTCTGGAACTGAGGCACTGTTTATCAACAGGTGTGCAGGGAACAGCAGAGACAGTTACCTCTGGAACTGAGGCACTGTTTATCAACAGGTGTGCAGGGAACAGCAGAGACAGTTACCTCTGGAACTGAGGCACTGTTTATCAACAGGTGTGCAGGGAACAGCAGAGACAGTTACCTCTGGAACTGAGGCACACACAGCAGCCATTCACATACCCAACTTCTGCTTCATAAGACAGACATTTATCTGATTGAAACACACTCCTTTCCTTGTACAATGTGATCATCTTCTGTGGGGTTAAAATCATTATACAGAATGCTTTATTATCTAGAAAAAAATTGAGAAATTTTACCTTTCAGGAAAAGAAATGAAACAAAAGTCAGATGTAAATACATGAGTTAATTAATTACAAACCTTGGTAAGAAAAGCAAAAACAGATACCTGTAAGGTTTCATATTACTGCTTCAAGATATATTTACTTTCCTTACTTTAATGGTTTTGTACAATTGTATTATTATTCAAATATTCTTTAGTACATTTATATTATTATATATGTTCTTCAGTATCCATTGGCACCAGGTTGGACTGAGGTAAATTGGAAACAAGTGACTTTCCCAAGAACACACCACGCTGTGTTGGGGCCTGGAACCCTGGTCACTGCTGAACACTGGATCACAAGTCCAGTGCCGAACTGATTGGGTTGGGTATAGGAAGGTTAAGATGGCAGAAAGAGGGGAGGTGTGGGTGTAGAGTGGAGTTTAACGACCTATCGACTTCACGCCCTTTAGGTCAAGTTGTTCATGGCTGTGGTCTTTTCCATGGGTGTGTGACATGGTCAAGGCGTTGGTCCTGTGGTCTTGTTCGTGGAGGGTCCTTGCTGTGTGCTGGCCACCGGTGATGCCCATGGTCTGTGCTGTGTCCTGGCTGTGTTCGGGTGGTGGAGTCCTGGTTGTCGGTCTGAGGCTGGTTCTCGTGATGTCTTGTCCCAGTGGCGATGATCACAGTAGGGGGGCGCACTCTGGATGACCGTTAAGCCCCCTGGTTCAGCCAGGGGAACCGGGGCCCCATACAGCATCAGTCACACGCCTTGTCCTGGTGGTTGTCATGTGGGGGAGTCCAGGCTGGCAGTCCAAGGGGTGTCTTCGCTGGCTTCTGGCTCCTCGTCTGGGTGGTGGTCCCTTCGGGTTGGTTCCTGGTCATCCATCGGTGGGAAGTGTCCTTTTCTGTTGACAGATTCAAACACACACTTCACATGCATGCACACCGCTGTGCATACTCCTCACACACTCACATACAGGTCACAGTCAGGGTCGTTCCTGTGTTCCCATTGCGCAGTGGTTAAAACCACAGGGCAATGCCGGAGGACAGGAGCAAGTCAGTCAGGGTTAAGAGGGGAGGATTGTGCCCTGCTTTTATATGCTGAGCCCTGGACTCAGTGGTTGTGAATGCACCGTCCTGACAGCCATGAAAGGCTTTAGGACCTTGAACCTTTTTTTTTTTTTTTTGCTGCCCCATCATCTGCACCATTTCAGTGGCATTACTCCCACGCCGCTCATTTAGATTCCCCTGTACACGCCCACACCTGGGTTCGTCGTCACAGTTCCAGTGTCGGCAGTCCACAGGGAACCATCGATGTTAGGTCGCCAGGAGGCCACACACCAGAGGAGACCCTGCACTGCTGCTGAGTCACTTCGGTGGTGTTCAGTGGTGCCTGTTCTGATTCAACATACTTAGGACACCACCTACTAAGCCCCCTACTAACGACAATAATAGCTTAGTCGCGGAGCCAGACTGAGTGAACGTCCCTCCCAGAGTGGAGACCACCACCACGTCCCTCAAACAACAGTGCCCCATGAATCTGCCGACACTGAAGACACCGACAGGGCTCAACAAGCACAGAAGTGGAGGGGTATCAAAACTGAGGTCACCATGAGAGCAGGGCATGAAAGGCCACAGACTTTGAGACTGTTTTGTTTATATTAATGATGATGAAGGAGGAGGATGACCATGATGATGTTGCTGTGGAGGTCCATTTTGGTTTGGGACTGCGTGACAAGGCTGTACTCTACGCTTTCTGTCACAATGATATCCTGGCATTAACCAGGCCCAAGAGATACAGACACTTGCAGTGTTGGTCAGGTAAATAGAGCAACACACACAAAGACGCATCCTTGAAGTGGATGACACTTGACTGTGTGGTCCCAGTCTCCCCATTTAAGCCCACAGCACACTCAACTCTGGGTACGAGCCAGTCGTGGGCAAAAAAACCCACCTGCGCTGGGATTCGAACCCGTGTCCTCCCAGCCGTCAGTCCGCGACGCAAACCACTTGGCCACAGTGGTTGGTGGACCTTGAGCCTTTGTGTGTGGGAGCCCTCCAGTCACTGAGTGTGTCACCAGGTGCTGAACAACACCGTCATCACTGCAGACGCCGAGGGTCTGGTGATGGTGCATGAGATCCGTCATGGCTCGCTGGTGCGTGTCTTCGTGTCGGAGGATGTCAAGGTCGCAGGGTCGGGTCAGGTCCACCGGCGGACCATTCGCAGCCTGGGGGCATCAGACAAGGTCGTTGTCATTGGCGACGATGCCGTCAACCTGAAGCTGTTGGACTGGAAGAAAGGTGAGGTTTCTGCAGTGTTGAAAAGGTTCAAAGGTTAAAACTGTGCCTTGAACTCTGGTATGTTGGGGTGATTGATTGTTGATTTGGAAAGAATTGCGGCCTGGAATGCAATCACCTACACAGATGGTTTGTGTGCACACACACAGACACCACAAGTGCATGCATGAACCTATGCACACACACGCACACACACTCTCTCTCTCATACAAACACACACACACACACACACACACACACACACAGAGGGCGTAGGAATGTTAAAAAAGGTTAAAAGGTTAAAACTGGGGTTCAAACCCTGATTACTGGTGAACACTGGATCAGAATTCCCTGATTCTGCCGTGGTGCCTCCTGAAATTTTACAGAGCGGGAAAAGGTGTAACTGCTTGTTTGGAGCCTAGTTAACACACATGCATGCATGCCCACTCATATGTACACGCATACACATGTGCACACACACATAAGCACACATATACGCACACAAGCACATGCTCGCGCGCACACAGACACACACACACACACACACACACACATTAAAAACAGTTATTGATCTGTTAGTCTAATACTTCTTTTATTAATTGTGAAATGTTTTGTATATGCTTGTGTTGTAGTTTATGAGGGAATATGTGCACATGAATGGGATGGGCATGGTGTATTTATGTCCAAGCATTTGTGTTCAAGTGTGTGTGCGTGTGTGTGGTGTGTGTGAAATAGAAATGCAGTTGTGTATTTCATTATCACAATGTTCTTGTATGTATGTATATATATATATATATATATATATATATTCATTTTGTTTGTTGTTGTTGCTTTTATTGACTCACTTGTGTAAACAAAGTGAGTCTATGTTTTAACCCGGTGTTCGGTTGTCTGTGTGTGTGTGTGTCAGTGTGTCCGTGGTAAACTTTAACATTGACATTTTCTCTGCAAATACTTTGTCAGTTGACACCAAAAAATAGGCATAAAAATAGGAAAAATTCAGTTCTTTCCAGTCATCTTGTTTAAAACAATATTGCACCTCTGGGATGGGCACAAAAAAAATTAAAAAAGAAGCCTAATTATATGCAAACGCATTTACTGTTATATTTATATTTTTTGTATTCTCTAAACTTGGCACTTTGATCTGATATTCTGACACAACAACAAGAGCAGTCATTATCATCATTTTTTGTTCAAACAGGAACTTCTTTTGCTAAGCATGGAAGTTTTATTTATTTTGCAAACGTTTTGGTGCAGATAGTAAAAAAGGGAAATTAATTTCTAATTAATGCCAGGGGACTTAATTTGCTTTAAACTGATCTTTCTCATCTTAAACATTACATGAAATTATACTCAGTACATAAAAAACTTGTGTGTTTTACTCTCAGTGTACAGGGCTTTCACAATGTTCATTCGCCCAAGTGGCCTTTTTTCGGAAAATACTAAAATCAATACGACGAGTGGACTTTACAGATCTATTGGCTGAGCCCTGAAGGTCATGGGCAAAAATCAATTGCATACACATATTTATACACATTCAAAGCGCGTGCTTGTATTCTTCGCGAACGCGAACGACGCCATTTTGTTTCAAGTTGTTGACCTGCCCGTTCAATCCTATATTCAATGGACAATACACAATAACATGTGATGGAAAGTTGGAGAAGGAGACCGTTAAATATTTATTCAGAGAAAGATTTGTGAACGCCTCATCACTTACTGGATTATGCCCCAAACTGCCATAAAAATATCCACAGAATTCACAGTTTAAAATTGTAAACCATGCGAGTTAATACCCTTGAATTGATCATGATGAAACGAAAACATTTCCAGTTTTTGACTTTTCTCAAAATGAAGTCCTTTTCACTTCTTACGACGTTTAGAAGTACTTGTACTTGGCTCTGCATGTTATTAGGTTAACAAAATATTCAATTTTCATATCAATTTTAAAACTATAAAACTAGAATGAACATAAAAGAGAAATTGAATCGACCGTGTCGTACTACATTCCCAGCGGGTGTAACTAAACTTGTACATCTATCTAGATCTAGTGAAAACGGCTAAATGTTGCAGTGTGATTGCATATAGCCTCTATCCACGTCTCCTTTACTGTGGTCTTAAAAAGATTTTTTTTTTTTTGAATTTTTTTTTTTTTATTTTTTTTTTTTTTTTTTTTTTTATTGCCCTTAAAGATTTTTTGAATGCCCAAGATACACCAGAATAATATTATTTAAACAGCGTTCTCACTGCGAATACCGCAATTGATTTATCGCCCTTTAAAAAAGTATGTTCAAATATTAAATTTTAGAATGTCAGTTAAGGAGCCACGATAGTGTAATGGGTAAGACAGTTTCTTCTCACCCGAACACGCAGGGTTCAAATCTGGTTAGGACTTTTTTTTCCTTCTTTTTTTTTTTTTTTTTTTTTTTTTTTTAACCCGAAGCTTTATAATAACAAATACAGAACACATTTTATCGATTAGATTTTTTTAAGTGTATCACAAGTGAGTCTTGAAGGCCTTGCCTCTCTTGTTTTGCTTATTCTCTCTCTCTCTCTCTCTCTCTCTCTCTCTCTCTCTCTCTTCCTCTCCTGTTTTTTGTTTGTTTGTTTGTTTTTTGGTGGTGTTTTTTTCATTGATGGCTTGACATGAACAAAAAAGCAGTTGTTGCTTATTCAATTTACCATCATGAAATAAAATCTTGACATGACTTGACTTGACACACACATAGAGCTAGTGGAACAAGTATCAGTCTGACATTAGTCTCCTGTGGATAGGAGCATTGTGGGAAAGTGGTTATTTTATGGTCCCTGACCCACTTCTTAGAGTTGGGCTCAGGTGGGAAAGTTTTGGATCATACAGACCACTACTGCCCATATGTCTTGAGAGTTGCTTTGGAGTCCTGAGTAGCACTGAAGATTCTGTCTCTAGGGCCTGGTTAATGGCAGGGAGTTCTGTGGTGTGGTAGTGCTTCACTCTGTCAGATAACCTCAGACCTACATGGTTTCCACAGCAGCAGTATCCACAGGCTTTGTACATTGATGGATGTCTGGAAGTCTTGGGCAAAATGAGAGAACCGTTTTCAGGGCTAGAAAAGTGTTGGGGAAGATATGTTTTGCTATTTAGGGACTTGAAAAGTCTTTTTGAGCTTTCCTAAAATCCTTAACCAGTACCATTCAGCAGAGAGCTTAATGCGTTTCAAAAAAACAAACAGAAAGTGATGAAAATTGATCAGAACTGTGATATCCACCAGTCTCTTTTGTCAGCGATGTAGCTGATGATTTTTTTTTCCTCTTTGGCTTTGTGTTTGGTATGGAAAATGTTTTGTCTGTCCAGAAAGGGTCTGGAAAAAGTATCTGGAAACCCCGATTTTTTTGTACAGAATTATCCCAAAGTCTGTGCCCTGCTGTCCTGGTGAACTCCATTTTGATTTTCCCTCTAATTTCATGCCAGTGACAAGTGTCTGTCAAAGTCAACAACATTTTCTGTGGAAAATACCAAGAAGTTTGAAGTATGTGGCAGTCCCCAAAAAGGTTATGTCTGTATCCCTTGCACAAAATGAACATACTGAAGAGGCTGTTGAATGATACACAGATATTTCCTGTTGGCCTGTTCTGTATTTCACATCAGTGTGCTGGTGTACCTGTGTGCAGGTGTGGTGAGCAAAGCGGTGAACCATGTCAGTCAGTTTGCCTCCACAGACGCTGTGTGTCTCTGGGAGGACCTGCTGCTGACCTCAACCTTTGACCTGGACACCGGCTATGGCTACATCAATGGTGAGTGGCTGATACATCAATGGTGAGTGGCTGATACATCAGTGGTGAGTGGCTGATCTTTGATACATCAACAGGGAGTGGCTGATGTTTGATACATCAGTGGTGAGTGGTTGATGTTTGATACATCAACGGTGAGTGGCTGATCTTTGATACATCAGCGGTGAGTGGCTGATGTTTGATACATCAACAGTGAATGGCTGATGTTTGATACATCAACGGTGAGTGGCTGATGTTTGATACATCAACGGTGAGTGGCTGATGTTTGATACATCAGTGGTGATTGGCTGATCTTTGATACATCAACAGTGAATGGCTGACGTTTGATACATCAGTGGTGAGTGGCTGATGTTTGATACATCAGTGGTGATTGGCTGATCTTTGATACATCAGTGGTGATTGGCTGATCTTTGATACATCAACAGTGAATGGCTGATGTTTGATACATCAGTGGTGAATGGCTGATCTTTGATACATCAACAGTGAATGGCTGACGTTTGATACATCAGTGGTGAGTGGCTGATCTTTGATACATCAGTGGTGATTGGCTGATCTTTGATACATCAACAGTGAATGGCTGATGTTTGATACATCAGTGGTGAATGGCTGATCTTTGATACATCAACGGTGAGTGGTTGATGTTTGATACATCAGCGGTGAGTGGTTGATGTTTGATACATCAACAGTGAATGGCTGATGTTTGATACATCAGTGGTGAATGGCTGATCTTTGATACATCAACGGTGAGTGGTTGATGTTTGATACATCAGCGGTGAGTGGTTGATGTTTGATACATCAGTGGTGAGTGGCTGATGTTTGATACATCAATAGTGAGTGGCTGATGTTTGAATGATACATCAATGTTGAGTGGCTGATGTTTGATACATCAGTAGTGAGTTGCTGATCTTTGATACATCAGTGGTGAATGGCTGATGTTTGATACATCAACAGTGAGTGGCTGATGTTTGATACATCAGTGTTGAGTGGCTGATGTTTGAGACATCAACAGTGAATGGCTGATGTTTGATACATCAGTGGTGAGTGGCTGATGTTTGATACATCAGTGGTGAATGGCTGATGTTTGATACATCAACAGTGAATGGCTGATGTTTGATAATCAATGGTGAGTGGCTGATGTTTGATACATCAATGGTGAGTGGCTGATGTTTGATACATCAATGTTGAGTGGCTGATGTTTTAATTCACCACTGTGAACATTGACCCTCTGACTGCCGACAGTTTTTGAGGTCAGCTGTTTTCCTTATGCCAAGGAAAAAATGCAGTGTCAGTATGACATGCACTAAAACTACTGTGGCGTCTCTATTTGTTGGAATTTATGTGTGAAATTATACAGACTGGTGCATGATTGGTTTTGCTTTTATATGGAAATAAACAAAAGAACTCACCACCCTGGCATCGCCATTTTGAAAACCAGTTTCATTTCTCAGGAGAAAAACGAGTTCTCAAGAACTTTTGGACTCATGAGTTGGAAAAGGGAAACAAATAACTTTTGCGAACATTCCCTCGGCCATTCAGCTTCAGTCAGTGGTTCTCCCTGTTTTAAAAAGGCTTTGATGAAATGTCACTGTTAATATAGTGGAGGTAAACAACACTGGAGGCTCCAGGAGCTTTGTGAATTTAACTGAAGAGGCAGCCAAGTGGTTAGTAAAGAAATGTTTCTGTGACTTTGTGGGTCAAAGAAGCGTCAACATGATGTGTTTTCCATTTGATATGGAAAGTATGTTTCTGTTTGCTGAAACTGCATTGGAATTGATAGAATGGTTTGTTTTCTGTTGGGACACCCACCGACCCAGCCACCCACCACACACACACAGAATAAGCTGGAGGCATATGTTAACACCTGTCTTCCAACTTCAGTTCTATTGTCTCTGCTGTCTGTGTTCAGCCCAACAAACTTTGTCAGGGAGTATAATATGTGTCAGTACCAGGAAGCTGTAAGAGATACATTTCTTGACAAAACTGTGACATCTGTACAAAATATGCGTTTATTTATCACTTTCTTCAACAAGAGATTCTCTCTGAACTGGAGTGTGAAGATAGTTCATTGAAGCCATGTTTGGTCAGCTCCATGTCAGAGTTATTTCCCCTGCATCGTTGGTCTGAGTTGAGATTTTTTTTCTTCTTTTTTCTACTTTGTTGTTCAAGACATAATTTTCAGAGAGCTGTCTTTTTAAAAAAATTTTTTTTTACATATAAGTTAGTAAGAAGTTCTTTTTTGTTTATCTCTTTGTTTCATCTTCGTTATTCCTTCTTTTCTTCCTGTGTTGGTGGGTATAACTCCCATGTTCACTGACATGTATCCACTGTCAGGTCTTTATTCCTGCCCACTTTTCCCTGTTCACTGACATGTATCCACTGTCAGGTCTTTATTCCTGCCCACTTTTCCCTGTTCACTGACATGATTACACTGTCAGGTCTTTATTCCTGCCCACTTTTCCCTGTTCACTGACATGTATCCACTGTCAGGTCTTTATTCCTGCCCACTTTTCCCTGTTCACTGACATGATTACACTGTCAGGTCTTTATTCCTGCCCACTTTTCCCTGTTCACTGACATGATTACACTGTCAGGTCTTTATTCCTGCCCACTTTTCCCTGTTCACTGACATGATTACACTTTCTACTTCCTAACATGTCTTGTGTGTGTGTTGGTCAGTTCGTTCGCTGAGCACTGGAGAGTACCTGGTGTCCATGGATGATGCAGAGGCAGGAGGGACGGAGAGAATCGTTTGCCTTGCTGCCTCTAGACTGCGCTCTGGTCACTGTGTCTTTGTGTCTGGGGGAGCACAGCTCAAAGTGTGGCAGTTACTTCCTCCAGGACACAGGTAATGTGTGTCTCTGTGACTGTCTTTGGTTTCTCTGGGGTGGGGGGGGACTGAGAGAGTGTGGAAAATTCATGATTTGTTTGGGTTTGTGAGTATGTGTTGTTTTTGATGGCATGATGTTTCTTGTGTGTGTGTGTTTTTAAAAAAAATATTTTGTGTGTGTTTGGTGTGCGTGAGTATATGTGTTTGTGTGTGTGTGTGTGTGTGTGCATGAGAGAGAGGGAAGAAGACAGAGGTGTGTGTTTACTTTTTAAAATTGTTACTTGTGTGTATCATATTTAGCTTGTATAATTTGCATGTGTGTTTGTGTGTGTGTGTGTGTGTGTGTGTGTACCTGTCTGTCAATATATATTTGTATATCTATTTGTATGGATGTTTCAGTCAGCACTGGTAGTGCTCAGTTATACACTATGTGCATTGATTTTAAAAACTGCGATCAGCGTGAGCATGGCACCAAACACAAACTACAGATGAAAACAGAAAATAAAAAAACCTCCTGGGCCAGCCAATCTTCAAAATGGTGTTTAACATGCTGCACATAAAAGATAGATGATGCACTGTTAACTGGGAGTTGAAACTGTTTGACACACTGCTCATAAAAGATAGATGATGCACTGTTAACTGGGAGTTGAAACTGTTTGACACACTGCTCATAAAAGATAGATGATGCACTGTTAACTGGGAGTTGAAACTGTTTGACACACTGCACATAAAAGATAAATGATGCACTGTTAACTGGGAGTTGAAACTGTTTGACACACTGCACATAAAAGATAGATGATGCACTGTTAACTGGGAGTTGAAACTGTTTGACACACTGCTCATAAAAGATAGATGATGCACTGTTAACTGGGAGTTGAAACTGTTTGACACACTGCACATAAAAGATAGATGATGCACTGTTAACTGGGAGTTGAAACTGTTTGACACACTGCACATAAAAGATAGATGATGCACTGTTAACTGGGAGTTGAAACTGTTTGACACACTGCACATAAAAGATAGATGATGCACTGTTAACTGGGAGTTGAAACCTTCAGCACACAACTGTCGACATTATATATATATATAATATATAAAAGAGGAGGCCAGGTTACTTTAGATACATGTATATGCATCTGCGCTTTGGCATTTTGAGTAGGTTTCTTTCTACTTTTAGCTTCTTCATGCCACACACCTAAACCCTCTCTTCCCACTCACACCAGTATATTCATTCCCACACACACACACACACACACACACGCACGCACGCACTCACACATGCACGCACACATGCACGCACGCACGCACGCACACACGCACGCACACACACACGCACGCGCGCACACACACACACACACACACACACACACATTACATGCTTAAACACACACACACACACACACATATATATGTATGCATGCACAGACACACACAGAGACACACACACACCTTCTCATTATAAAGAAGGCCACAATGCGAAGGAATCCAGATAAATGTTGTACCAGTACCCTTCAATGAGAGTAGATGAATTAGATGTTTAATTTCAATAATAATTTCAGATCTAACTTTTGAGTGTAAAGATTTGATAGCATTAATGACTGACTTAGAGAGTCAACACAAAAAGCAGTCTGGAATATATTTTTTTGTCAAATCGAGTAAGAAGTACAATGCCATAAGTACTGCAACTTGCTCTGCGGTAAAGATTGACTTATTTTTTCTCATGTTATAAATTTTTTCTGTGTTTAGTTCAGGTATGATATATGCGGCATCTGCATTATTGTTTAACACAGAACCATCTGTATAAACCATCAGGTGGTTTGGATATTGATCACATAAGTGGATTCGGGCACAAGATGACAGTAAACTTATGTTTTCAGTCTTTGTTACATTCGTATAATCAATATCAAACTGGGCTCTCTTGAGTGCCCAGGGTGGGATAGGGGATAAAACGGACTGTTTGGCTACATTATGCTTCAGATTTAGATCAGAGCTTGTTACAGTAGTAGATGTATATGTACTTATGGTCATATGGCTATGGTCCTAGCTCTTTTTGGAAAGTCAGTATCGGACTTAAGATTCAGTTCAGGTTTCAAATCATTTTCTGCTGTATAATTTCTCTTGGCGAAAAAAGGAGCAAAGGAATCAGCTGAGTCAACATATTTATCTCTTTCATTTTCATGGCAAGAATGTTATAGTATAGTAGAACAAACCAGCGATCATACTTTCAGTCAGAAGAAAGGAAAATGGGGCATTCCAACTTATACGAAGAAATAAGTAATATTTATGGAATTGTTGGTAAACATGAACAACACATTTACAGTAAAAGGCAGATTGCATCATTGACCTGCAGATGGAAACTGAACTGTTTCAAGACAAAATACATAAAAAGTGTTTCCTGTATGTGTGGTAATCCTATAACAAGTGATCATGTATTTACTTGCGACATGTTAAAATGTCATATACCTGTACTAGCATCTTTTCCGATGCAAGAAATATTGGACTCGTCACTTTTATTGTTCAGTTGCTTTAATCATTGTTGAATAGTCCAATTTGGTTGCTGTTATAATTTTTTTTTTTTTTTTTTCAAGATTCATGTATATATCTTTGACTTGTCTCTGCTAATGTTGGACTGTGTCAAATCTTTGATGGATAGTCCAATTGGACAGCCTGTCTTCCATATTACATTGCCTAGGCTTATATCCGTCCATCCATCCACATACACCTTGCACCTTGCACCTAAAACCTGGAGAGGACACTCCAGCTTCGCTACTAGCACTAGCGTCGGAACAACACGTGAAGCAGCAGTTACCGGTTATAAGTTAGCGCTCAATTGGCGTAGAGCCGACGCCAGGGGTTGCTTCTGATGGTGGGAGGGACCCTCGCGTCCCATTGGACAGCTACCGCCTGCCCAAGCTGGGCAGTCCCCAGCCAATTAGGTGCTGTCCCGCCACAACCTGCCTTCTTCTATGGGTGTATGAAGATTAGGAGAATATCGGACAAGCAGGTCGTTAATTTCCGCACCAGGCAAAAAGAAAATTCAAGAAACGGATCAACAATGAAACTGACCTGTTGGAATGTCCGGACAATGATGCCTGGGCTCTCCCAAGATCTGCAAGACATCAGCGACGCCAGAAAGACGGCTGTCATAAACAGCGAGCTGAAGAGACTAAATGTGGACATTGCCACTCTGCAGGAAACACAGCTGGCTGACTCTGGAACACTAACGGAGAGGGACTACACCTTCTTCTGGCAAGGAAAGAGCTCTGATGCCCCAAGAGAGTACAGAGTGGGCTTTGCAGTCAGGAACAGCCTGCTGAACATGATTGAACCTGGAAGCGGCAGTTCAGAACGACTGTTGACTCTCCACCTCAACACCTCCAAAGGCTATGTCACTCTTGTCCGCACATATGCTCCAACTCTGTCTGCCTCTCCAGACACCAAGGATGATTTCTATGAAATTCGCGCATCAACCATAAGGAACATCCCCAGGACAGAACAACTTGTTCTCCTGGGTGACTTCAATGCCAGAGTGGGTGCAGACAACGATTTGTGGCCCTCCTGTCTCGGTTCCTTTGGAGTGGGGAAAATAAATGAGAACGGACAGCGATTACTTGAGTTTTGTACCTGCCATGAACTGTGCATCGCCAACTCCTTCAAGACGAAGCCCCAACACAAAGTCTCCTGGAGGCACCCGCGCTCAAAACATTGGCACCAACTGGATCTGATCCTAGTAAGACGAGCTGCCATCAAAAACCTTCTCCACACTCGCTCTTACCACAGCACAGACTGCGACATGGACCACTCTCTGGTATGCTGCAAGATTAGACTGCAACCAAAGAAGTTCCACAGCTCAAAGAAACAAGGGAACTCTCGCATTGATGTCAGCAAGATGTCTCAGCCAAACCTTGTAGAACAGTTCGCAGAGGCCTTTGAGAGAGAATTTGATGCATTGCAGCCCAGAGACTCTGCCACAGAAAGATGGCAAACGCTACAAGACACCATGCACCGCATTGCTATGGCCACCTTTGGGAAGAAAACTGTGAAGTCCCACGACTGGTTTGAGGCCAAATCATCAGAGATGACTCCCATTATTGAGGCCAAGCATGCTGCACTCACCAAGTACAAACGGTCACCCAGTGAGAAGAACCTGCAAATCCTCAGGGCCGCCAGGAGTAAGGTTCAGTTTAACGCCAGGCGATGTGCAAATGAGTACTAGACAGAGCTCAGTGAAGAGATACAGAATGCTGCTGAAAGAGGCAACATCCGAGGGATGTATGATGGCATCAAGAAGGCACTCAGCAAGGCCATAAACAGCCTGACATCAGGCAAGGCACCTGGCCATGATGGAATTCCCCCAGATCTCATTAAACACTGCAAGACTACTCTTCTGCATCCTCTGCACACAGTCCTCTGTCAGTGCTGGAATGAGGGAGCTGTACTGCAGGACATGAGGGACGCCAAGATCATCACCCTGTACAAAAACTAGGGCGAAAGGAGCGACTGCAACAACTACAGAGGCATCTCGCTTCTCAGCATTGCAGGCAAAGTCTACGCTTGGGTCCTCCTAATTCGCCTGCAGAAACTGGCCTAACGCGTTTACCCGGAATCACAGTGCGGTTTCCAAGCAGAGAGATCCACGGTAGACATGATCTTCTCCCTTCGCCAAATCCAGGAGAAGTGCAGAGAGCAGAGGATGCCCCTGTATGTCGCATTCATTGACCTCACCAAGGCCTTTGACGTAGTCAGCAGAGATGGCCTTTTCAGGGTTCTTCGAAAGATCGGCTGCCCCCCCAAACTGCACAGCTTGATTGAGTCCTTCCACTCCAACATGAAAGGAACGGTGCAGTTTAATGGTAACCTCTCCAAGCCCTTCGACGTACGCAGCGTGGCAAACAAGGCTGTGTCCTCGCCCCCACCCTACTTGGAATCTTCTTTGCTCTTCTCCTGAGATATACGTTCAGCACAGCGCAAGAAGGGATCTACCTGCGGACCAGATCAGATGGCAGGCTCTTCAATCTCGCCCGTCTCAGAGCAAGGACAGAAGTCCACGAAGCCCTCATCAGAGACATGCTCTTTGCTGACGATGCCGCAGTTGTGACCCACACCCAGCGGGACTTGCAGTCACTAATGGACCACTTCTCCCAGGCCTGCAAAGATTTCGGTCTGACCATCAGTCTCAAGAAGACAAACGTCCTAGGCCAAGACACGCCGTCTCCACCAGCCATCACCATTGATGACTATGAGCTTGAAGCCATCCATCAATTCACTTACCTTGGGTCCACCATCACCGACAACCTCTCCCTTGACACTGAGATCGACAAGAGGATCGGGAAGGCAGCCACATCACTAGCCCGCCTCACACAAAGAGGGTGGACAAATCCTAAGCTGACCACAAAGACAAGGATGGCTGTATACAATGCCTGCGTCCTCAGCACCTTGCTGTATGGCAGTGAGGCGTGGACCACACATGCTCGTCAGGAGAAAAGGCTCAATACCTTCCACCTGAGAAGCCTACGGCGACTACTCAGCATCTCCTGGCAAGACAAGGTGACAAACCCCGAAGTCCTGACTCACGCTGGCCTCCCGACCATGTACACCATGCTGAGACAGCGTCGGCTGCGCTGGCTGGGCCACGTTCGCCGCATGGAAGATGGTCGCATCCCAAAAGACATCCTTTATGCAGAGCTCGCCACGGGGCAGAGAAGCACTGGCCGCCCACAGCTGAGATACAAAGACGTTTGCAAACGTGACATGAAGGCGCTTGAGATCAACACTAAGTCCTGGGAGGACCTTGCAGATGACCGCAACAGCTGGAGAAGCACTCTCAAGAATCAGCTACAGACTGGTGAGGACAAACTGTCAGCTGCTGCAGCAGAAAAGCGAACTCGCAGAAAAGGGACGGCAGCCGACAGACCAGCATCAGCTTACACATGTGACCGCTGTGACAGAGACTGTCTCTCTCGCATCGGTCTCTACAGTCACAGGCGACGCTGCTTGGTCCAAGCAGACAGCTCAGTTAGACATTAGGTGGGATATACTCTATCCATGGTCAGCCATGACTTAAGGAGGCCTACCTAGTCCAGCTGGGTTGTTAAAACGATTTATCCTCTTTTTTTTTTCTTCTTTTTTTCAGTTTGGCAGTTATTGTTTTAGCCACATTGTTGTGATTTTTCCCCCCTTACCCTTTCCCTCCTTCCTCCCTCCCCCCCTTTTTGTGTGTGTGTGTGTGTTTGTTGTTTTTTTGGGTTTTTTTTGTCTAATATCACTTAATTTGGATAGACATTAAATGAATTGAACACACACATGCACACACACACACACACACATGCATGCATGCACACACATGCACACACACATTCGCATGTATGCGCGCGCACGCACACACACACACACACACACATGAATGCACAAAATCACACACAGACAGAGCAGGATGCAAAGGTTGAAGAATCAGTGGGGTAAAGATATGTGACATAAATATCATTGACATATATATATTACATGTCTACAATGCTGAAACCAAGGAGGGGAAGGGGGAGGCATGAGACCTTGACCCAGTCAGAAAATTGAAAGCCCAGTGTGATAACAGTGAAAAAGAAGAAGAAACTGAAGTAGTAATGATACAAGATGTTTTTTTGAATGTCAACTGCACGGTAATGCTGACATTTCATCTCTCTCTGTCTCTGTCTGTCTGTCTGACTCTCTCTCACTCTCTCTGTCTCTGTCTGTCTCTGTATCTCTCTCTCTCTCTCTCTCTCTGTCTAAAATTAGTGTGTAATCCTAGGTTTCTGTTGCAAGGCAAACCCAAGTTACACTATGCTGTAAAATTTGGCTGCAGATATACAGAACTTAAGTCTTCTTACGGATTTCAATGCATATTTCTGGGTTTCTAATGTTTCAGACAAACATTGCTATTTGTGTTCTTGTGGACTTTGCAAATATTTATATGTCTGGGGTAACCTGGATGTTGAAAATGTTCGAGGGTTTATAAGATATCTAAAATAAAAATGTCCTGACTGCGGTTGGTAAAACTGACATGACTGTTCTGAACAGGAACACATTTTACAATCAGAATCACTTTATCTCACTCTGAGTTAGAGAAATTAAGAGTAGTGAAGTTTGTGATACATACAAACAGTAAAATTTGCCATGCAACATGTATAACAAATTCTCACACAATAGTGTCCTAGCAAAATAAGCCTGATAAAAAACATCACCTTTTCTCTATTTAAAACGTACATATATACGTACACACACATGCATGAACACACGTGCACATGCTAACCACCTGCACACACATACACCCATCTTCATTTTTTATGTGTGTGTGTGTGTGTATGTGGTACATGTTTGTTTCTGTGTTCCTGTTTGTGTGTGTGTGTGTGTGTGTGTGTGTGTGTTGATCAAATGAGTGCAACAGAAATAAACCCACTGACCTCACACAAGAGGTGACAGCTGCTGTGGGGGTGTGACAAACGCCTGATGAGGTAGGATCCCCCATAGCCGCCGCCCCCCACCCCGCACCCCGCCCCCACCCCTCTGCCCCCTCTCCCTCCAGCCATCATGGCAGTGGTTGTGGTGGTGGTGGTCAGTGCATTGATGCAGAGGCTGTGGAGGGCAGCTCATCCCCTTCTTGAACCCTGACCCCGTGACTCCTGAACTGGGTGATGCAAGGTCCGAGTGAGAGGCACACGTTTGAAGTTCTGTTACTGCTTCATGTCTGTACCGTTGTCAGTGGTGTCTGTCATTGATTTTTGCAGACCGTAATGCAGTCCTGTGTGGAAGAAGTCCTGGTAAAGAATGGGGACAAATGTCCTCACCTGCAAGTCGTGTCTTACCTCAGTGAGGGAACCGCCCTTCACTGACGAGCACACTTTTCAGCAGTCAGAGGGTTCATGGTGGTCACTGTGACTGCGACACGCCTTTGTTCAAGGGATTGGGTGTGGGGATCAGTTTGTCTGTCACAGTGTGTCTGTCTGACAGTCATGTTGTGTTGTATTGTACTGATAACACGACAGATTTCTCTGTGTAAAATCTGGGCGGTCTCTGATGGAGAGAGTTCAGCCACACTCCAGTACCACCCATTTGATGTTGGGCTGTTTTGTTTTTTGTCCACAACTGTCCACTGGAGTGATGGCCTACAGGTAACGCGTCCACCTAGGAAGCCAGAGAATCTGAGTGCACTGGTTCGAATCATGGCTCAGCCGCCGATATTTTCTCCCCCTCCACTAGACCTTGAGTGGTGGTCTGGACACTAGTCATTTGGATGAGACGATAAACGGAGGTCCCGTGTGCGGCATGCACTTAGCGCACGTAAAGAACCCACGGCAACAAAAGGGTTGTTCCTGGCAAAATTCTGTAGAAAAATCCACTTCGATAGGAAAAACAAATAAAAACTGCACACAGGAAAAATACAAAAAAGAAAAAGGTGGCGCTCTTGGTGTAGCGACGCGCTCTCCCTGGGGAGAGCAGCCCGAATTTCACACAGAGAAATCTGTTGTGACAAAAAAGGAAAATACAATACAGTTTGTTTTATTATCAAAGCGATTTTTTCTGTGCAATTTTTCTAGGGACAACCCTTTTTGTTGTGGGTTCTTTTACATGTGCTATGATGATGCTGAAGACAGGATACTGGTGTATCAACTCAAGCAAAATACAAGTACCCAGACCACAACCCACATTCTAGTGAAGGGAGGAGGAAGAAAAAAAAATCCTGTCTGTGCAGGACTGGAACCCGTGGATACCTGCTTTTTAGTCAGGGACTTTACCACAGGGCCACTGCTCCTCACACCTGTGCTGGTGTCATAGCATGGAGACATAGAGAAATAGCCACAGGACATTGTTGTGGTGTTCTTCATTCACTCTTCCTTGCACCCCGCTGCATGTTACAGGTGGCACCAGGACACACTCAAACAGTGCACACACTGCTGTCAACTGAAACGTTCAGTGTGTGCACACCACACAACGCTGCATCAGCTCACACAGCGATAAATATTGTAAAAATTAAGGCATGTGGGAGGGATGGAGTGAAGGACAGCAGAAAATAATTACTTAATTATTCATATATAACATCAAATAATAAATCACAGACAAAAACACATGAAAACCAGAAAACGCACACACATGTTCACTTGTGTCAACATATGGACTGTCACACAGTAGTAATGATAGTAATAATGATAATGATAGTAATAATGATAACGATAATAATAATGGATAATTAAATAGCACACTGTCCAGAAATTTGCTCTTTGAGCTTTACAAAGCACTCTTGTTTATGTAACACATTACACATCAATGTTACATGCACACACCAAAATTTGACCAGCAAACCAAACACACATGCACACTGCATACATATATTTTAACATAAATATGTACATAGCAGCTGCCCTCCACACACACACACACACACACACACACACACACACACACATGCACATACACACACATATACAGGCACACACACACACAAAGTGACAGAAATAGCTTGTAAGACTGTGGTGTTGACCGGGTTCTTGGTTCATTTTAGGATGTGCAGCAGTTCTTGTTGAGGAAAAAAAGGCAGGGTATGAGGTGTGTGTGTGTACCGTTGTTACAATAAGTGTAAATTCAGACATTTTATGTTGACTTATTCAGATTCTGAAATCACCACTTTTTCTGAACAAACTGTAGATCTTAGATTAACCAACCATCCAAACATGAGAATCCTTAAACCATTAAACAAGAAAGCTTGTAGAGTTATAAACACACCATAACTGTGTGTGTGAATTTTGTGTGTGAGTGTGTGTGCATGTGTGTTAATGATTGTGTGTGTGTATTTATGTGAGTGGGGGGGGGGAAGGGGGGGGACACTGTGTGGGCCCCTGTCACAGTGCACTGAAATGAATGTCCCAGTCATGCACATGTGGCACTGCAGGTTGCCACCCACACCCACCTGCACTTGTGTGTGTTGGTGTTTCTTTGAGAGTATGTGTGTGTGAGAGAGAGAGAGTGTGTTTGTGATTGTGTGTGACTGTGTGAGAGAGAGAGTGATTGTGTGTGTGTGAGAGAGAGAGAGAGAGAGAGTGTGTGAGACAGTGTGTGCGTGTGTGCATGTTTGTGTTTTCTTTACCTCACTGACTCAAACAAAAACCAGTGGCATGTCACCACATCTCTTGAGTCCAGTGTTCCTGACCCACTGCACCCCCCCCCTTCCCCCCTCCGGCCATGTTTCTGGTTGAACTGTGGACCTGGTCTCCTACTCTGCCTGAGACAGATTGACAGGGACACTGCCACCCACTCCTTCCTGTGCACACACAATGGATTGCTGGTTCCCTGTTGCATACTAGTTAAGTGTTTCTGTCATGTGACCTAGACCACACTATTATTGTATTGATTCTCTTTCAGTTAGTTGCTGTTATAGTTTGGTACTTTACACGATGTTGATTGTACTGTTCTAATAATATGTCACCTTTGTCAGCAAAGAATTTCTCTTCAGGAGATAGTTAAGTTTTCTCATATCACATGTGGACATTTTGCCCCATCTTTCATCACAACATTCCGGGCTCTTCATGTGTGAGACTGGGATTTTCCGCATCGTGTTTCAAGAGAGATCTCAGAACATTTTATCAGTATCTGGTGTCGGATCACCTGTTTCCATGCCTGACGTAGTAACCACCTTTAAAACCCCATCAGTGCCAAGTGGAAAACAGCAGAAAGTGCTGTTTCTGGTCATAAAACATTATCAAAAACAATAAGCCTAAAACTGAGAAAATGGTCTGGAGATATACCACTCTGGACAAACTGTGTAAATTTTCAGCCCTCCAGAGCTATTTCCCTTTTCCTGATGACGTCACCAGTGACGTCACTATGCACGTACGTAATACGTTTATGGCAGCCAAGGGGTTTTAATGCTGATATTTTGACGTTGCTGTTTTCTGTTTGATTGAATAATCTCAACCCCCAGCGATGCTGAATTTGTTTATGTTTCAGTCCCTATGTAGAATGCCAGCCTTGCCATGTCCTGGCATGGTCCCTCACTTTTTGTGCTCAGTGTATGGGAAGTTCATCTGGAGGATTTCCGCCTAGCTCATGGAGTGGTGTGGAGTAACAGTCTCACACCCCCACCTCCCCCCCCCCCCCAGCCCCCCTTACTCCCCCTGCTTTATTTTACCTCAGGGTCTTATATACCGGAGGCAAGATACCCCTCCCCCTCTCCCCCACCCCGCACCTCCAAGTTGGAAATCATCTTTGTTCCTCAGTTTTATTAACGTGACGGAAATAAATGTGGGGGCGTTTTACTTCGATGGCCTGCACCGATTCTGTCTGGGCCAGTTTGATCTTGGGGCGTCATTTCAAGCGAACCAAGAATGTCCTCTCTTTATCCATTACGGGGAGGGTGTGTGTGTGTGTGGGGGGGGGGGGGTGTCTGAGGGGGGGTCCAGCAAGTAGGGGTCACTTACCGGGGCAGTCCAAGGCTAGTCTGCACAGACCCCGGGATTAATGTGGGCCAGTCAGGTTTGACCCCGGGATAAAAAAACAAAACAAAAACAAACAAAAAACCCAGTGGGGTAGGAGTATGCGGGTGCAGCGTGTTGTGACAGATGAGCATATTACATCCCCCAGCTGACCCGGTGATTGCCAGGTGAAGATCCCTCCACAGGGCAGCCACAGTTCACCCCTCCACTTCAACGCTCGCTAACTACAAAGAACACGAAGAGAATGGACAAAAACAACAACGGCAGCAACAAAACCGAAAGAGCAACAGAAAAGAATGTTAGGAGGATGAAATGCTGGAGAGATTGTGTGAGTGGGCTGGGGAGGGGGATGGAAAAAGATGGATTTTGGCGAGGGGAGAAAGAGTTGGGGCTGTTTTGTAGAATTTGTGTTAGTCCTTGTGCGTGCATGTGTGTGTGTGTGTGTGTTTGTGAGTGTGTGCATGCAAAAACATATGTCTACACACACACACACACACACACACACACGCATATATATATATATATATATATATATATATATATATATAAAGGAAGGGAGAGAGAGAGTGTGTGTGTGTGTATGTTGAAGATCCTGTGGATGGACAGATCGTGTGTCAAACACACACATACACGCACGCACGCACAGATGGAGAGAGACCCAAACAATAACGACACTGATGAAATAACAACACTAACAAGGCAGTTTACACCTAAGATAAAGGGGAAGGGGGGGGACGGGCGAGATGGGAGGGGGGGGAGGTGGGGGTGCAGTATACACGGGCGGGAGGCTGGGTGCGTGGGTGAGAGAGGAGGGTGTGGTTTGTATCGTTGCACAAGAGGAGAGACACGAGAGGCTGGGGGGAAGTAGGAGTGGAAAGACTGACTATATATATTACATTGATCTTGACACGCAAGGGCGCGTGCACATGCAATCAAACAAAAAGAAAAGGTGGGGTGGGGGTGAGGGGGGGGGGGGCTACACTGTACCAGTGTATTGCTGTTCATTGCTGGCGGAGGGGGGGGGGGGCTACACTGTACCAGTGTATTGCTGTTCATTGCTGGCGGAGGGGGGGGGGGGGCTACACTGTACCAGTGTATTGCTGTTCATTGCTGGCGGGGAAGGGGGGGGGGGCTACACTGTACCAGTGTATTGCTGTTCATTGCTGGCGGGGACGGGGGAAGGGGGGGGGGGGCTACACTGTACCAGTGTATTGCTGTTCATTGCTGGCGGGGGAAGGGGGACGGGTGCAGGCAGAGGGTGATTGTGATGTTTCTTTTTATCGATCAAGCTTGTACAGGATTTCTTTCTGAAACGAATTATAGAGACAGGCTTTATGTGTTCTCTCACAAAATATGTCTGTCTGTCTGCCCCCCCCCCCCCCTCTCTCTCTCTCTCTCTCTCTCTCTCTCTCACTCTCTCTCTCACACACACACACACACACATACATACATACATACATACATACATACATACACCATCTTCTTCATTCATCAAAGCCACTAGTTTATTATTTATTTGATCTATCAATTAATCAGGCAGTCTGTCTGTCTGTCCATCTATCTATCTGTCTATTCTTTTTTGTGTGGATGGTGGTGGTGGTGTGAGAGAAACAGACAGACGAGGTCAGCACTGTGAATGCAAGCAGCACACTTGTAGCCTTCGATCGGACCATGACGTCAGAAGTGGTGGCGTTGTTTACTCGCTGGTGTGACGTCAGAAGGAGGTCGGGAAGGGGGTCTCTTGTTGGCTCGGGGCGGGGGGGGGGGGGGGGGGGGGGGGGGGGGGGGGGGGGGGGGCTGCGCGTGCGTGGGTTCAGGTCACCGTGACCTGTTGCAGTCTGTGTTGCACCCGCTGTGATGTGGTGGTGGTGGGTTGGGTTTTTCCACACACCCCCGCGCGCTTTCTCTTGCAGTGCGTGATGTTCTTTTGGGGGGTTAATGTGCTTATTATCAATCACACACACACACACACACAACGTGCTCAGGCAAACTCTGCTCTCGCGCGCACACTTACGCACATGTTCATGAACATTGTCACACTCGGGCATTTTAATTTCTCGAGTGTGGATGGCAAAGGGTCAAGAGAATAGATCTCTAGATCCCCACATCGATAGATCCCCGTGTTGATAGATCACCACATCGATAGATCACATCGATAGACTCTGACATGTAGAATTGAATGGGCATTGGAGAAAACTACCACTAATTTCATTTGTTTATAACGCTTGCTCTTTGTGTGCTCGCGCTTGCACGCACGCGCGCACACAATCGCATTTACTTGCATACGCGCGCGCATGCACACATTCACAAACACACACGCGCGCGCGCACACACACACACAAACACGCACACACAGGGACACTATGCGTTCGTGAACGCGTGTGGTTTCATTGAATGGCATACGTTTCCCTTGTACTGCGCACAGAACTCGTTCCCTTTTGCTGAAGTGGGGGTGGGGTAATAGAGGTCTCTGTCACATACGTTATCTTTTAGTTTGTTTCCAAACAAAGCAACGCCGCAGAGTGCTTGGAACTGTTTCCAATTTATCGAAGGGAGGAAGTGGTATCGGCAGAAAGGCGTGTTGAAGTGCAGGTGCAATGCCCTCCATAAATGACTGTGTTGTTTTCTTACGGGCGGTTCTCTGTGTGTGTGTCTGTTGCGTTTGTCTATGTGTGTGTGCGCGCGGGTGTGTTTCCGAAAGTACTCGTTCTTTCTTTCTTCATGTCTGTCTTGGTGTGTTAGAAAAGTATCACTGTGTTACGTTTTCGACTGTTGGGAGGAGGGGGTTGGGGGGTGCGTGCTTCCGTGTGCGTTTGAAGCCAAGTCTTTTTGTTCTGAACAACTTAAAAAAAAAAATAAAAAAAAGTCAATTGATAAAGAAAAAAGGGGTGTCTCCTTTTTGCGTGTCTCGTTCAGATTCTGTGTGTAGAACACTTCCTTCTCTCTCTCTCTCTCTCTCTCTCTGTCTGTCTCTGTCTCTCAGCTTGGAACGTGAACCACCCACACTTTTCCATCACCCCAACAATTATTTTTGCAGCTGTTTCAAAGATATGATGTCCCGGGTGACGTCAAAGAGGGCAAGACTCATTGGCTTTTGACGTCATGCGACGCCACGGCCTGGTATGACGTCAGTAGTTATTGTTCCACTTTGTTCTTGACACGTAGTGTGTGTCGGTTTCAATTCGTCTGGTTGCTAGGGCTTTGGAGAGAGAGAGAGAGGGGGGGGGGGGGGGGGAAGAAAGGAGAGAAGAGGAATTATATTTACGTGACAAAGGAGTTCTCTCTCTGTCCCGTGGGATGCTGCAGGCAAGTGTGGCATGGTAAGCACGCGGCTGAAATGGTTTGACCTGTGAGATCAGACGGACACCCCGATGGGCAGGAAGGGGAGGTGCGAACCTGCAAAGCATACACCTCCGGAGGAAAAAGTATATGGTAGACTTTTTGGTCGGATATTGGAGTATCTAAATAAAAGGTGATAGATATTAGGTGACGAATGGTCTTCAAAACTCGTGTGATTCTCACTTCAAACCACCATAAATTAATAGAGATTGAACAGTGGAGTGTTGATCATCTTTAAAGAGGGCTTTTCTCCCCAATAATCGAATACTGTGGCGTGTTATTGTTTGTGGAGTGATGGCCTAGAGGTAACGTGTCCGCCTAGGAAGCCAGAGAATCTGAGCGCGCTGGTTCGAATCGCGGCTCAGCCGCCGATATTTTCTCCCCCTCCACCCGACCTTGAGTGGTGGTCTGGACGCTAGTCATTCAGATGAGATGATAAACCGAGGTCCCGTGTGCAGCATGCACTTAGCGCACGTAAAAGAACCCACGGCAACAAAAGGGTTGTTCCTGGCAAAATTCTGAAGAAAAATCCACTTTAATAGGAAAAACAAATAAAACTGCACGCAGGAAAAAATGCAAAAAAATTGGGTGGCGCTGTAGTGTAGCGACGTGCTCTCCCTGGGGAGAGCAGCCCGATTTTCGCACAGAGAAATCTGTTGCGATAAAAAGAAATACAAAACAAAGCACAACACATCACTGTGTGTGGAATTCAGGCTGATTTCCACAGGGAGATCGTGTCGCCACAGTGCAGCGCCACATTCTCTTTTTTTTTTCTTTGCTTTTGTCTGCAGGTGTATTTGTTTCACTGTCGGAGTGGGATTTCTACAGAATTTAGCAAGGAACAACTCTTGTTGCCGTGGGTTCTTTTACATGCGCTCAGTGCATCCTGCACACGGGACCTCGGTCTGTGCCCCCCCCGGTCTAAGTTCTGCCATGTCTATGCCCCCGCCCCCCCCCCACCCCCCCGTCTAAGTTCTGCCATGTCTATGCCCCCCACCCCCACCCCCACCCCCGGTCTAAGTTCTGCCATGTCTATGCCCCCCCCCCCCCCCCCCCAAGGTCTAAGTTCTGCCATGTCTATGCCCCGCCCCCCCAGGTCTAAGTTCTGTCATGTCTATGCCCCCCCCCCCCCCGCCCCCCCCGGTCTAAGTTCTGCCATGTCTATGCCCCCCTCAGGTCTAAGTTCTGCCATGTCTGTGCCACCCCCCCCACCCCCCCGCCCCCCCAGGTCTAAGTTCTGCCATGTCTATGCCCCGCCCCCCCAGGTCTAAGTTCTGCCATGTCTATGCCCCGCCCCCCCCCAGGTCTAAGTTCTGCCATGTCTATGCCCCGCCCCCCCCCCCCCAGGTCTAAGTTCTGCCATGTCTATGCCCCGCCCCCCCCCAGGTCTAAGTTCTGCCATGTCTATGCCCCGCCCCGCCCCCAGGTCTAAGTTCTGTCATGTCTGTGCCCCCCCCCCCCCACACACACACACACACAGGTCTAAGTTCTGCCATGTCTATGCCCCCCCAGGTCTAAGTTCTGTCATGTCTATGTCCTCCCCCCCAGGCCCCCCCAGGTCTATGTTCTGTCATATCTATGCCCTCCCCCCAGCCCCCCCCCCCCCCCCCGGTCTAAGTTCTGTCATGTCTATGTCCCCCCCACAGGTCTATGTTCTGTCATGTCTATGCCCCCCCACCCCCACAGGTCTAAGTTCTGTCATGTCTATGTCCTCCCCCCCCCTCCACAAGTCTATGTTCTGTCATGTCTATGTCCCCCCCACACACAGGTCTATGTTCTGTCATGTCTATGTCCCCCCACCCCCACAGGTCTATGTTCTGTCATGTCTATGTCCCCCCCCCCCAGGTCTAAGTTCTGTCATGTCTATGTCCTCCCCCCCCCCACAGGTCTATGTTCTGTCATGTCTATGTCCCCCCACCCCCACAGGTCTATGTTCTGTCATGTCTATGTCCTCCCCCCCCCCACAGGTCTAAGTTCTGTCATGTCTATGTCCTCCCCCCCCCCCACAGGTCTAAGTTCTGTCATGTCTATGTCCTCCCCCCCCCCACAGGTCTAAGTTCTGTCATGTCTATGTCCCCCACACACACAGGTCTATGTTCTGTCATGTCTATGTCCCCCCACCCCCACAAGTCTATGTTCTGTCATGTCTATGTCCCCCACACACACAGGTCTATGTTCTGTCATGTCTATGTCCTCCCCCCCCCCCCCACAGGTCTATGTTCTGTCATGTCTATGTCCTCCCCCCCCCCCCAGGCCTAAGTTCTGTCATGTCTATGTGCCCCTGCACGTGCACTTCATCCATTTTTTTCTTCCAGAATGTTGTCATTTTCTTGCAGAGAATGGTGTCAGTTATTTTTCTTTTGGCATTCTGACCTGTCTGGTAGCTGATTCTTTTGTTATTTTATTTCATATTTAAATCATTTTTTTGTACTCTCTGTATAGTTGATAGTATTTTTACCATGGACTGTTAAGGAATGTGCTAGTGGGGACCCAGCAAATTCATCTGTGTCAGTTTTGTTGTTGTTGTTGTTGTTTTTCAAACCTTGTGCCAGTGCTTTGATTGAAGGAGTGGACTTGGGAAAGGGGGTGACGGTGGGCTTGGTTGGTTTATTCTTTTTTTTTTATTATTAGTATTATTATTATTTTATCATCATGATTATTGATTAGTTAATGTATTCATTTTTTGTTGTTTGGCTGATAAAGCCATATTCCTGTAGTGCGTGGCCTGTTACTTTGCTATCCTAGTCTCCAGCATGCATATGGACATGACGGTAAGTCCGCAGACACAGCTTCATTTTTCTGGATGGCGGCAGGACTCTTGGAGCCACTCACTGCAATTTCCACGGTCGTCCCTGTGCCCGGGGCTTCCTCTGTGCCCACACATGGCTGTCTGCCGCCACATGGACAGGCTGTCAGACAGGGGGCTGCCAGCTGCTTCTGTCAGCATCACCATCACCTTCATCATCATCAGTCACCATGACGATATTCCTTTCTGTTCACAGCGTTCCCGAAAGCGAGGAGGGGGAGGAGGACAAGTGGGTCACGGTGACCCAGTTTCTGCCCGCCCTCGCCAAGCCGGCTCGAGACTCTGACGCGGAGTCTGACCTGGATGAGGACGATGACGAAGACGAAGAAGACATTGACGAGAAGAGGAGGCAGGGCGGAGGGCAGGATGGGGAGGCTGAGGCCTCTCAGTCCTGGATTTCATGGTGCTCCATTGTTTGAACGGGCAGGGCTGTGTTCTGTCAGTACGATTCTGACAATGTATGTGTGTGTTTGGAAGGGAAACAATACCAGTGCTTTAAAAGTTTTGTTTCCACTTGACTTCCATCAATGTTGAAATTTGCCACTTAAAGAGTTGTGAAGTTAAAAGATGACTGTTATTTGCTTTATAATTTCGTTTTTTTGTGTGTGTGTTGTTGTTGTTGTTTTTTTGGGGGGTTGGGGGGGAAGCTGAAATATTGTTCTGTTTTTCCTGTGACAAAAGGAAAGGACTGTCCCACGAAGAGGCTATGCGGTGCCATTTGAAAAGTTGATTTCCTAGTCTGAAGTTAATGCTCTGTCACTCAATGTAAACTTTTCCCAGAAATGCCCCTTTCTGCTTCTGTGCCTGTTGTGCTCAAAGAATAAACTTTTTTTTCTTTTCTTATTTTTTTGTTTTTGTCATTTCAGAGTTGAATGAATACATAGTACCGAAAGGCGATAATAGAATGGACAGAAGTAACATGACACACATGGGAAGTAAGGGAATGAGACTGGGCGACACTGTCATTCTGTTCACATATTATTTTGAATAATGACATGCAGTTTTTTTGTAAGCATATTACACATGTGCGTGTGCGCGCGCGCGCACACACACACACACACACACACATTTGTATAACATTTTAAAAGAATTGTCTCAGTGTTCATGCTTTTACCCAACTAACACATAAATCCATACCAGACAAAACAATGATTTGAGAGGGGTAGAAGTATGTCAGGATCACGCCAACATATCCCCCAAAAAGTTAATGACCGCTTTGGAACCTGCACAGAAATCATGGGGGCATGGTGAAATGATTTTTTTTTTTTTTTTTTTTGCACACAGCGGTGTATGCAGATGGTGTAATGAGCACCACTCATGTCTTTGCACACAGCGGTGTGTACAGTGTAATGAGCACCACTCCTGTCTTTGCACACAGCGGTGTATGCAGACGGTGTAATGAGCACCACTCATGTCTTTGCACACAGCGGTGTATGCAGACGGTGTAATGAGCACCACTCATGTCTTTGCACACAGCGGTGTATGCAGACGGTGTAATGAGCACCACTCATGTCTTTGCACACAGCGGTGTATGCAGATGGTGTAATGAGCACCACTCCTGTCTTTGCACACAGCGGTGTGTACAGTGTAATGAGCACCACTCATGTTCAGAGGCGATTTGTTCCAAATTTAATTCCCTTTTCACAATGAAAATTCACATCTGTTATTTACACACCACTGAATGACTAACTTTGTGGCTGAAACATGTATTCTACAAACGCATGGTACGTCTGTGCCTCCAACAGTCATCAGTGTGATCAGTGAGAGAGGTCAGTGGCAGACCACTATGCACCTTGCAGAATTTATTTCTCCCCTTACAAAAACATACCTGCTTTAATGTGCATACGTTTTTGTGAAGTGTATATATATATTCCTGCTAGGTTATTAAAAATGTTGGATAATTGTTCACAATATGAAGTTAAAACGTAAGATTATAATGTTATATTGAAAATCAGAAGACATCTGCTTTGGCCTTTTTATTTATTTATTGTTGTTGTAATAAACAATGCAAATGAACCCTGTGTGTTTGCATGTATATTATGTAAATGCCTGAAGGCAAGCTGTTCTCCTTTCATATACTATGGTGTGTGTGTGTGTGTGTGTGTGTGTTTAACAAAAACGAAATGTCAGAGGTGACAGAATAGATGACAAATCAAATGCTGATGATCCAAATCACCCATCACACGATGAACCAACATGCCTTCCTCACACACACACACACACCCTCTTCCCACATATATTATGTATAAATCAGTTCATAAATGAACACGGACAATGAATAATCGTGTCACTTCCAGCACATGAATTCCTGTCTCCCTTTCACTTTTTGCCAATGTCCAACTCCCTCAGCGCTGTCTCTCTCTGTCTGTCTCTTTCTCTATGTCTCCCTCTCTTTCTCTGTCTTTGCCTCTTCCTCAGACAAAGCATCTCAAGGAAAAGTTCTGTGGCGTCTGATCCGGACCATGTGATTGAATACTAAATGGTCAGTTGGACTGCCTGTGGTCAGTTGAACTGTCAGTGATCAGTTGAACTGTCTGTGGTGATCAGTTGAACTGTCTGTGATCAGTTGAACAGCCTGTGATCAGTTGAACTGTCTGTGGTGATCAGTTGAACTGTCTGATCAGTTGAACTGTCAGTGATCAGTTGAACTGTCAGTGATCAATTGAACAGCTGTGATCAGTTGAACTGTCTGTGATCAGTTGAACTGTCTGTGGTGATCAGTTGAACTGTCTGATCAGTTGAACTGTCAGTGGTCAGTTGAGCTGTCAGTTGAACTGTCAGTGATCAGTTGAACTGCCTGTGATCAATTGAACTGCCTCTGATCAGTTGGACTTCCTGTGATCAGTTGGACTTCCTGTGATCAGTTGAACTGCCTGTGATCAGTTGGACTTCCTGTGATCAGTTGGACTTCCTGTGATCAATTGAACTGCCTGTGATCAGTTGAACTGCCTGTGATCAGTTGGACTTCCTGTGATCAGTTGGACTTCTTGTGATCAGTTGGACTTCCTGTGATCAGTTGGACTTCCTGTGATCAGTTGGACTTCTTGTGATCAGTTGGACTTCCTGTGATCAGTTGAACTGCCTGTGATCAGTTGGACTTCCTGTGATCAGTTGGACTTCCTGTGATCAATTGAACTGCCTGTGATCAGTTGAACTGCCTGTGATCAGTTGGACTTCCTGTGATCAGTTGGACTTCTTGTGATCAGTTGGACTGCCTGTGATCAGTTGAACTACCTGTGATCAGTTGGACTTCCTGTGATCAGTTGGACTTCTTGTGATCAGTTGGACTTCCTGTGATCAGTTGAACTACCTGTGATCAGTTGGACTTCCTGTGATCAGTTGGACTTCCTGTGATCAGTTGAACTACCTGTGATCAGTTGGACTTTCTGTGATCAGTTGGAGACCATAGAAAATCAAACTGAACAGCTGTCCTGTACAGGACTCCACCGGTGCGAGAAAGAGGGAGAGGGTGTGTGTGTGTGGGGGGGGGGGGGGAGGGGGGAGTGGGGGGGAGAGAAAAGAGAGAAAGAAAGTGACACAGAGAGAGAGAGGGTGTGGGGGCAGACACAGAGGAAGAAGCACACACACACATACACACACACGCGCGCGCGCATTCACAGAGAGAGAGAGAAGCGGGAAGACGCAGAAAGAGTTGAATAACAAGCACGCAGAGAGAAAGGAACTGCAGACACAGAGAGTGTTTCAGTTTCAGTAGCTCAAGGAGGCGTCACTGCATTCGGACAAACCATATACGCTACACCACATCTGCCAAAGCAGATGCCTGACCAGCAGCGTAACCCAACGCGCTTAGTCAGGCCTTGAGAAAAAACAAACAAACAAACAAACAAACAAAAAACAAAAACAAAAAAAACGGGGGAATAAATAATAGATAAGCTTACATAAATAAATAAATAAATAAATGAATAATACTTATAATATAGAAAAAGGTAGTAGTAATAATAACAGTAATACTAATAAAATGATAATAATAAAAAATAAAAAAAATAAGACAACAATGGTGATAAATAAGCGAATAAATGTAAAATATGAAGACACACATTCACACATACACCCACACATGCATAACAGAAATGCACCAAACATGCAGTTTCACAGATACGAAAGTACAGTCAAATACATATAAACGTACATGAGCTCCAACACACACACACACACACACACACACACACATTACCTTGCACCTCCTCCACCCCCCTCCTCCACACACTCATTTCTAGTCTACGTATCGTAGCTTCCACGGCACACACACACACACACACACAAACACACACTCACAGAGATGAACACTTACTTGTACAAGCACACACACATACGCCCATATCTCCCACCCCCAACCCCACACACAAATATACAAAGATATATATATATATACGTTCCAATATCCTGTTGCTCCCACAGTGTAGGCATGCATACACTCACATACCTCATCCTCTACCCCACCTCCCCCCGCACTCCCACCTCCCCTCCCACACACACGTACACAGATCTCTCCTGACACTTGTGTACACTTACACTCTCGCGCATTCATAAACGCACTCAAAAGCACAGACCCACACATCCACACACATACACACACGCACAGAGGCTGCCACTGACTGGCCGCAAGAGGGATGGGAAAAGATCTCTGATGCCAAGAACGTGGCGTCTAGTGTGTTGCTCAGTCTGTTGTATTTGGAAAGGCCCACAGAGACTCTGTTCCGTTTTGAAGAAATTTGCGCAATGTTGGTTTGGAAATGATGCCGATATTTGTTTGATTTGCAAAGCATCGTGCTCTACCTTTCATGTTAGACTTGCGGCCGCTCCCTCTCTCTGCTTTTATTTCTTTGAGGCGATCGATGGTGTGATGGCCTTGTACCTGTTCTTTTTGGTATTCTTTGACTTTTCTGAGGATTTCCGATTTTCCTAGATGTAGGCCGCTCGTTGGTGTTGCGTTACCAGCAAGTCTGTCAGCTCGCTTATTTCCCTCAACACCTGCATGTCCCGGGCAGTATGACCATGTGAGTTTTTTAATCTGAAAGTTGCGCATTGCCTTATGCCACTCTGGGCTTCCCATTCCGTTTTCAATTTTCTGTATGAGGTTCACTGAGTCGGTTAGAATCATGGCATGTTGGTTTCCGGGCGTATGGATGGACGATAGCCACTGGAGGGCATGTGTCGCAGCTTCAACTTCCATCGTTAGGCTGGAGGTTGTGACTTTGTAGGCAGCATTCTCTTCCCAAATTGTTTTTCCATTTTGTTTCGCAGTGAATCCCCAGCCAGACTGGTCTTTGGTGACTGAGCCATCTGTGTAGGGGGGGGGGGGGGGGGAGACAGAGACAGTAGAACACGTACGAAAAATCTTTAAATAAAACACGTATTAAAAATTTCAGAAGAACAAATGAAAAAAATCATAGACATACAGAAAAACACGGATGAAAAATCTCGGAGCAGAAAAACTCGGATGAAAAATCTGGGACAGAAAACGTGAACAAAGTGCCCAATGATCGCCGATGACACTCATCACACACCACGCACACCGCCATCAAGCGAGATTGTAGGGGGCACGCGCGGTCATGGGTGAGAGGTCAGGGTCACGACCAGGACAAGGTGACTTAGACCACGAGGTCGCTGTGTCTGTCAGCGGAAAGCCGATGGATTAAAGTCAAAGGAGGGGCGGGGTGGGGGGTGTGGATGGAGGAAGGGGATTACAGGGGCGGCAAGTGTTAACTGACTTCTGGGGGTTTGTTGTTTTTGTTTGTTTTGTTTTTGGGGGAGGTGGGGGTGGCGGTGGAGTCTAATGGCGGTATAAACTGCAGGATTCGTATGGTGGTGATTCTCTCTCTTTCTCTCTCACGGAAATTATGCTGCGGAAATTGTCTAAAGGGCCTTGAAGCTGAATGGATAATAAAATAGTGTCAGTGTCTCTCTCTCTCTCTCTCTCTCTCTCTCTCTCTCTCTCTCACACACACACACACACACACACACACACACACACACGCACTCGCGCGCGCGCACACACACACACACACACACACACACACACACTTCTCACTTACATGAACTCAGCAGGCATTAAAGTAAATAAAATCTACGACACTGTATGAGGTGACACCCCGAACCGAATCATCCCCCTCCCTCCGCAAACCCCGCCCCCACAGAGACAGATCGTTCACCTGACTCCCTTCACTACAACTCCGCACAGCCCTCGGCTGAATGGTCTGGGTCACCGTGACCCCTGCCACCTCTCACACCTGGGCACAGGGAAGGGGAGGGGGAGATAGTGGACGGTGGGACAGTTCCACCATCCCCCCACCAACCTTTACCCCACAACATGGCCTTGCCGCCTGCCCCGCACACTCCGGAGATCTCACCACTTCCATCCTCCAATCTCTCTCTCTCTCTCTCTCTCATTACTAGTAGGGTTTGAAGTAAGTTGTGCAGACAGGGAAGGGGGCGGGGGGATTCGCCATGTGTGGGTGGGTGTGGTGGTGTGTGAGTGTGTTGGGTGGATGGGTGGATAGGTGAGTGTGGTGGATGGGTGGATAGGTGAGTGTGGTGGTGGGTGTGTGAGTGTGCTGGTGGGTGGGTGGGTAGGTGGGTGGATGGGTGTGTGAGTGTGGTGGGTGGATAGGTGAGTGTGGTGGATGGGTGTGCGAGTGGGGTGGTGGATGGGTGTGAGGGGAAAGAGATCGGACACATGGTGGCACTGCCCCGGACGTTCTGTCATCGCATTTGTTCATAGTTGAGTTCATTGTTCTTTTTCACCCTTTTATCAACCCCCTGTCTGTCTGTCTGTCTCTTTCTCTCCCTTCTCTTTCTCTCAATCTCTCCATCTCTTTCAGATTGAAATTCATTTTCAATAAAACATTTGAATCCCCCCCCCTCTCTCTCTCTCTCTCTCTCTCTCGCTGTCTCTGTCTCTCCCATGGACATTGGCTGGTGTGGGGCGTGTGTGGGTTGAGCTGTTGTTGAAGGACTCACCAGGTTTTGATAGCTGTTGTCGACGCGATTTTTGCAAAGTGATTGCATGTGCATTGTTCGGTGACGTTTGATCGCTCTTTGATTTTATTGATCAGCGGGAACTAGAATCCAATAAACCAAATTAACTGGAAAAACAAAGAAAATGTGTTTTGCTGTAGTTCAGTACAGTTTACATCACTCCTCAGTGTGAATGGCTTGGACGTGTTGTGAGCAACACACGTGAATATGCATGTGATGGTGCAGGTAACGCCTGGCTCACCCAGGACAAGAGCTGTGTGTGTGTATGTGAATGAAGCCACTGAAGTCTGTGTTCGCTGCCCGCACGGTTCGTGCTGATTTGTGTGTGAATTTTCTCGTGGTTAACTTTTCAGTGCAGCTGATTTCATAGCAAGGGATAGTGATCACAGGCGCTTGCAAGAATGTCACAGCAGGAGACAGTCCAATTTAATGTTAAAAAAAAAAGACAAAAAAGATTGGGGCTTCAAACAAAATTTTATGTATAAAATAAAACCTTCAGAACAGCACACACACACACACACACACACACACACACACACACACACACACACACACACACACACAAAAACAAAAAAAAACACATGTGAATCTGGACAACAGTCTGAAAAGAATTTCAAACGTCGTGAGCAAACTGAAGAGCGTATCCAGCAAAACAAAGAGGAATACAGAAGACCTGCAAGTGGATAGATTGATTCTGATCGACGGACTTGAGAAAGTGGAAAGAAATATACTAATGAACAAGATTCAAAAGCTTGCAATCTTTTTTATTTATGAGCGTGGAAGAAGAAAGACGATGGGAAGACAAAAATATGGCCACGGAGATCATTAGAGACACTCTCAACTACCACGGAGATCATCAGAGACACTCTCAACTATGAGCGCGTTTATACAATCTATTTAAAGGTTTTAGAATAATTGCATTAGCTGAATCCCACACTGTCGAGGCATAATCCACAATAATTTATTGATTCGATGTTTGTTTGAAAGAACTTTTTACGAGCATGGGTATTAGGAAAATGTTTAATTTTAGATAGTTTAAATACTTTTAGGGATATTCTTTCACACAGATAAGCAACATGATCGGACCAAGATAGATTATCACCAAGGATGATACCTAGTACCTCATGCGATTTTGCTTCCTAATTTTTTTATTCCAGGTAGAGAAATAGAAAATAAATCTGTTGAATTATTTTGACGTTTTTGTCTGGTTGTTATACACATACATTTATTTTTCTTTGCATAAAGACACATATGATTAATTTCCGTCCATCTGGCTAATTGGTTGATGCTTTCTTGCGATTTTGATGTCAATACGTTTATGGATGAATGATTGGAATAAAGTGAACTGTCGTCTGCAAATAAATTACAAACCGTTGTTGAATACAAAGACAGGGTCAGCCACGCCCTGCTTGTATATGAATTACGCCGCTACGGAATTAGAAGTCAGCTCAGCACATGGATTGAAAACTTTCTTGTGGACAGGCAGCAAGAAGCTGTGGTGGAGGGAGTCACCTCACAATACATTCCAGTCAAATCAGGTGTTCTCCAGGGCTCAGTCCTCGGCCCTTGTCTCTTCCTTCTCTACATCAGTGACCTCCCAAAGGCCATCAAATCCAAGGCATGTGCAACAAAATAATCAAGAAGGAAGCTGACCAGACCCCCCCCCCTACCCCCCCACCCCCCAAGAAGACCTCGATTCCCTCACCATCTGCGAGAAACAGTGAGCCATGCAATTTCACCTGCAAAAATGCTCCACCTTGCGTGTCAGTCAAAAGAGGGAAAAAGTTACCAGCTCCATGGCCATCACTGGGTTCAGTTTATTCAAATGGGAAAGTATATGTTTTTATGTGTTTTTCTAATGGTTTTGAGAGAATTGAAAGAATTGGTACTGGTCTGAAATTTGGGGTATTTGACTGGTTACCTGATTTGAAGAATGGAGTGACTGTAGCTTGTTTAAAACAATGGAAAATAATTCATTTCAATGCAAAGGTTACATATGTATGTCAAGGTATCTGTTATAACTAGGGCAGATATTTTAATGATTTTGCAATCCAGTTCATCCAGATCTCTTGTATTAGACTGCTTTAAGGACAGCAGGGTTGCATATACGTATGGTACTGATAAGAAAGGAATGGATACTTTGGAATCAATACTTTTAAATGAACAAAAATCGTTTAACTGTTTTAAGTCGTCTTTCCATGTATCATTTGTCATCATCTGTTCTGCTTTATCTGAAAGGTAGTCATTTATAATGTTCGGGGAAAGGTCTTCCGTATCCACTTGCGATTTGGAATATTCCTTGTCTGTTAATTTGTTGATGGCAGTCCAAATATAACAGATTTGGAGTTGCGTTTATCAGATACTAAGTCTTGATGGCAGTGATGTTATGCTTTACGTTTCATTTACGTTACCCTGTTTCTCTCCACATTAAAGTCTTTATGGTTTTCAGCTTTTAGAAGGTCACGTTTATGTATTTCTTTTTCGATTTCTCCAGTTATCCATGGAGATTTGGGATAGTGCTTTGCTGGTTTTTAAGGGTGCGTGTTTGTTGAATTCATCATTAAATGTGCGCGTCCAAAAGTCTATGGCTTTGTCTGGATCAGTGAACTGATAGGTATGGCATTCAGTAAATCGGGGAATTCGGTAAATGGAAATTCAATCAGATCATGTTGTTTACAGCCCAGCCGACCACTAAGGCCGTATCAGGACTGCGGTCAATCGAAAAGGAAAGCATCTTTTTCATAGTTTTTTAAACATCTGTAAATGATAGTTCTGTGGCTTGTTTGGGAATTTTAACTCCTTTTTTCGACCACGTGATACAAAATGAAAAGAAACTGGTCACTACAGCCAGATACTTGGGAGCACACTTGAGCGATATCCTGCTTTGACGTTGTGTATATGTGATCTATAATGGTGTTGAAAGTGGTTGTGACTCGTGTCGGTCGGTCAATCAGTTGATCTGAATGTAATGTTTTATGTTATAAATCCAGCGTGCTTAAGGTTTTAGTAAGTCGATGTTAAAATCACCCAGTAGTTTATTTTCAGTGCGTGTCATGGAGCGTGCCACCCCCTCCCTCCACCCCCTTAAAAAAAGATAATGATAAAAGTAATGATAATAAAATACCGAGACAGAGAATAATCAATATGAAACGGGGAAGCCAGTATAACATCTCCCCCTCCTTCCCCCACCTCCACCAAGTGGAGTGATGAACTCGAGGTAACGCGTCCGCCTAGGAAGCCAGGGAATCTGAGCGCGCTGGTTCGAATCACGACTCAGCCGCCGATATTTTCTCCCCCTCCACTAGACCTTGAGTGGCGGTCTGGACGCTAGTCATTCGGATGAGACGATAAACCGAGGTCCCGTGTGCAGCATGCACTTAGCGCACGTAAAAGAACCCACGGCAACAAATGGGTTGTTCCAGGCAAAATTCTGTAGAAAAATCCATTTCGATAGGAAAGACAAATAAAAAAAAAAAAGCACGCAGGAAAAAACACACAAAAAAAGGTTGGCACTGTAGTTTAGCGACGCGCTCTCCCTGGGGAGAGCAGCCCGAATTTCACACAGAGAAATCTGTTGTGATAAAAAGAAATGCAAATATAAATACAAATAAAAGCCGAGAAAGAGAGTGACAGAGGCACAGAGAGAGACTGAGACTGAGAGAGAGACTGAGACAGAGAGAGAGACTGAGACAGAGAGAGAAAACCCGGATACTGACGGCCTTCAGTTTGCACCCCACTGTCTCAACAATTAAGTGAAGGAGACAGGCGTGTGCTCAGCAGAACGTTTTCAGCTGGAAGGAAATTGAACACAACACAGCACAATAACAGAGCAGGCTTTGTCGAGCTTGTGGGACTCTGCTCAGGAGTGAGGGAGAGGTGGGCGTAGGGTGAAGGGGGGGGGGGATTTGGGGGCCAGGGGGCGGGGGAGGAGAACAGACAGGGGAGAAAAGGGCGGGGGGGGGATGGGGGGGGGGAAAACATCTCCCTCGCTGCCTTCCCATCCTCCCTACCATGAAGTGAAGGGGGAGGGGAGGGGGTGGTGAAGACTGACGCGTGGTGCCTTGCTCAACGGAACGGAGGCGTGAGGTCACATGTCAGACTGACCCCTCGGTCCCCAGGTCACAGACAGGTCAAAGGTCGCAGACAGAACAGCATTTGGCTCGGACAAGGCAGTTCAACAGGAGAGATGAGGGGGTGGGGAGTGAGAGAGACACAGAGAGAGAGACGGAGGAAGAGAGAGAGAGACAGCGAGCGGAACACACACACACACACACACACACACACACAGGTGGAGACAGACAGACAGAAGCAGAGACCGCAGAGGGGGACAGGAAAACACAGATACACAGAGAGACAGACAGACAGAGCAATGGCTCTGGATGTTTTATGGTCAGGTCGACAGTTCACACACCCAGCCCCTGCTCCCCCCCCCCCTCTCTCTCTGACTTAGGAGAAGGGCAGAGAGGGAGGAAATGTTGAAGAACAGGCAGGGTTAACTTGGGGCTACAATCCAAAAGTACCTTTCTATAAAGTATGCATCGCTGTTGTCGATTTCATTCAAGGCTCCCGAATTTGTCATCTGAGATATACTGAATACATCAGCACTGATGTGAAGCTATATAACTCACTGAAAGCTGTTCATGATACTGTTTTCGTATGTGTGCGTGATAAATGTTATTATTTTCAGTATTTCAGTAGTCCAAGAGGAGTTAAACAAGGCTGTGTGTTAACTCATTACTTCTTCTTCTTCTCATTATTATTGTCGTTATTGTAATTAACGAGCTTGCAGAAGAGTTATCAAAAGGGTAGATGGGAGCCGGCAATATAATTGTTTTTTATCTACTGTTTTTCGGCAATGGCTTTGTTTTTTTGTCAGTGTGTGCCACTGAATTGCTAAACCAGCTTCATGTACTTAAAATTTAAATAAACTAAATTTAACAGTTAAGTTGGAAAAAGAACCAACATAATAGTTTTCGAAAAGGTGGCCATCAGTGGCAGTGGTAACTGGGAATGAAGAGGTAAAGGTGACAAATGAATAGATACATGGGCATGGTTTTTACTAACAAGTTGAGTTTAACGTGTGTGTGTGTGTGTGTGTGTGTGTGTGTGCGTGTGTACGTGTGGACGCATATTCGTGTGGGCGTGCGAGTGTCCAGTGTGTACACAGACACACGTGCGTGAGTGAATACAACACAGACAAAAGATAAACGAAAGGAGAAAGGCAAGAGAATAAAAGGCATAAAAAGAAAGCCAGGGGAGGGAGAGAGAGAAAGGAAATCCTGACCACGTCTGTTATTTCTGACGCCCATTAACCGAAATTCACTTCGAACTGTTTACAAGAAGACCCAGTTCCTTTCACTCTTCCAGTCAACAAAAAGGACACGCACACAATGGCGAGCGTTGGCACTGACTCACCACACACACACACGTGTCCACACACAAGTGTGTGTGTGTGTGTGTGTGTTTGAAATAAACATCACCATTCTTGTGCATAACCGGCAAAACCCACACCACACGCACCAAGTAAACACCCGACTCCCCCTCCCCACCCCCCCACCCCTCCCCACACACACACACACACACCTACCCCCTCTCCCCCTTTTTTTCTTCTTCTTCAGGTGGCCTTTTCAGTCGCGGCACGAGCAGTCCTAATCACGTGTTACCTAAATGTAGGTCAGCGGTTTACGCTGTTCACGTGCTGAGCTGTGCTCATGCGTTTCTCTCTCTCTCTCTCAGACGCACGCACATACAGAGACACGCACTGGTACGCACACACTCACACACACACATATACACACACACGCACGGACTGGCACGCAAGCACACAAAGGTACGCATGCACACAAACACGCACTTGGCAGACATATGAGTGCTAGTTTTGTGACACTCTGATCAAGAAGAAAAACAACAGGCAAATGAGCACACCGTCAAACTGAATCCCTTCAAACAGGATGAAATTTTATCCGGTGCGGGGGGTGGGTGGGGGAAGGTGGAGAGTGAGAGAGAGGGAGAGAGAGAGAGACAGAGAGAGAGAAGCCTGTCAGTTACAGTGTAAAAGTTCTATTACTGTTTTGTTTTTTTGTTGTTGTTTTTTTTTCTCTCTCTTCTTTTAACACACCTCTTGCAAACTTTCTGGGTAAAAAAGAACACTTACTCCGTCTACCTCTCGAAGCTCCAAACAGCAAACATTACGTGCTCTCTCTCTCTCTGAGTGTGTGTGTGTGTGTGTGTGTGTGTGTGTGTGCGCGCGCGCGCACGTGTGTGTATATGTGTGTGCTTGTGTTTGCATGTGCGTATGAGTGCGTATAAGCATGATTACTACACAGATAATATTTGTTTCTGTTAAAACGATTGACTGAATGAATAAATGAATAAAAAAAAATAAATGAAAGAAAGAAACGGATTCTTTGTCAATGGGGAAAAAAAAGACACGCTGATTTGGACAGCAGTCAAAAATAAACTATCCTTCTCTGTCTCTGTCTGTCTTTGTTTCTCTCTCTCTCTCTCTCTCTCTCTCTCTCTATATATATATATATATATATATATATATATGTGTGTGTGTGTGTGTGTGTGTGTGTGTGTGTGTGTAAGAAAGTAAGGCTCAAGCACAGTGACATCCGTGCACGTGAAACCAAGAAAACCAAAGCTTTCCAACACCTCACACATCGTACGAGCAATAAGAACAAAGACTGCAACACAGTGCGATTGCCAAATCATCAAGTCCAGAAAAACATTACACAGAAATACTACTGAAGGCTTTCTTTAAAGAAAAAGACAACTCCATACACAGGTGGACGGACTGCAAGGCAGAACACCAGGAAGGAGAGACACTGGGAAGACAGTGGACGAGCCAGAAACAAAGAGGACTTTTCCGGCAGGTGGGGACACTGTCCACACTGACAGCCCAGGGTCACAGTCTGTGCAGGGGGCCCAGTGGTCCCCCACCCCCATCCCCCCACAGGGAGACGTCCAGGGGTTCCATTCCATACACGGACCTGGATCTCTACTCCACCCTTCAGTACACTTTCGTGTTTGTCATGTGGATGAGATGAAAGACAGAGGTCTCCATGCACCATGCACGAAAAACAACCCTCGGCAAAAAAGGGTTGTGCCTGGCTAAATTTTGTAGAAAAATTCACTTTGATTGTGAAAATTAATCCACCTCAATACAGAAAAAGGGGGAAGGAGGGGTTGCACTGTGGCAAAGTGCTCCAGCACCCCCCCTCCCGCCCCCCCACGCCCCCCCCCCCATCCCCCAACACACACACCCCTTACACTACCCCCGGGAGAGCGGCCCGAATTTCACACACGGAAATCATGCTGTGACAAAAAAATATTACAACCCAATTCGATACAACACAATGCAATACAACACAATGCAATACAACACAATGCAATGAAACACAATGCAATGAAACACAATGCAATACAACACAATAGAATACAGTGCGATACGATACGATACGATACGATACATTGCAGCACAGTGCAATACAATGCAACACGACGAAATAACATTAAAATGCAAAGAAAAGCAACACACTACAACACATCACAATACACAGCAACACACTACAGCACATCACAATTACAAAGCAACACACTACAACACATCACAAAGCAAAGCAACACACTACAACACATCACAAAGCAAAGCAACACACTACAACACATCACAATACAAAACAACACACTACAACACATCACAATGCAAAACAACACACTACAACACATCACAACACAAAGCAAAGCAACACACTACAACACATCACAATACAAAGCAACACACGACAACACATCACAATACACAGCAACACACTACAACACATCACAATGCAAAGCAACACACTACATTACATCACAAAGCAAAGCAACACAATACAACACATCACAATGTAAAGCAACACACTACATTACATCACAAAGCAAAGCAACACACTACAACACATCACAATGCACAGCAACACACTACAACACATCACAATGCACAGCAACACACTACAACACATCACAATACACAGCAACACACTACAACACATCACAAAGCAAAGCAACACACTACAACACATCACAATACAAAACAACACACTACAACACAACACAATGCACAGCAACACACTACAACACATCACAATGCAAAGCAAAGCAACACAATACAACACATCACAATGCAAAGCAACACACTACATCACAACACAACACAAAGCAAAGCAATACACTACAATACATCACAACACAAAGCAAAGCAACACAGTACAACACATCACAATGCAAAGCAAAGCAGCACAATACAACACATCACAATGCAAAGCAAAGCAACACAATACAACACATCACAATGCAAAGCAACACACTACATCACAACACAAAGCAAACAACACACTACAATACATCACAACACAAAGCAAAGCAATACACTACAATACATCACAACACAAAGCAAAGCAACACAGTACAACACATCACAATGCACAGCAACACACTACAACACATGACAATGCAAAGCAAAACAATACAACACATCACAATGCACAGCAACACATTACAACACACTACAATGCAAAGCAACATACTACAACATATCACAATGCACAGCAAAGCAACATACTACAACACATCACAATGCAAAGCAAAGCAACACACTACATCACAACACAAAGCAAAGCAACATACTACAACACATTACAATGCAAAGCAACATACTACAACATATCACAATGCACAGCAAAGCAACATACTATAACACATCACAACACAAAGCAAAGCAACACACTACAACACATCACAATACAAAGCAATACACTACAACACATCACAACACAAAGCAAAGCAACATACTACAACACATCACAATGCAAAGCAACACACTACAACACATCACAATGCAAAGCAAAGCAATTCATTACATTACATTATAATGCAAAGCAATTCAATACATTACATTACAAAGCAAAGCAATACACGAGAACACATCACAATGCAAAGCAATACACTACAATACGTCACAATGCAAAGCAACACAATTCACTACATTAAATTACAATGTAGAGCAATACACTACAATACATCACATCATAATGCAAAGCAATATAATACATCATAATGCGAAATAAAGCAACACACTACATCACAATGCAAAGCAAAGCAACACATTACAATACATCACAATGCAAAGCAAAGCAATTCACTACATTACATCACAATTCAAAGCAATTCACAACATTACATTACGATGCACTACAACATATCACAATGCAAAGCAAAGCAATATACTACAACACATCACAATGCAAAGCAAAGCAACACACTACAATAATCACAATGCAAAGCAACACAATTAACTACATTACATTACAATGCCAAGCAATTCACGACATTACATTAAAATGCAAAGCAATTCACTACTTTACATTACAATGCCAAGCAATACACTACAAAACATCACAATGCGAAACAAAGCAATTCACTACTTTACATTACAATGCCAAGCAATACACTACAATACATCACAATGCGAAACAAAGCAATTCCCTACTTTACAGTAAATGCCAAACAAAGCAATTCGCTACTTTACATTACAATGCCAAGCAATACACTACAATACATCACAATGCCAAACAAAGCAATTCCCTACTTTACAGTAAATGCCAAACAAAGCAATTCGCTACTTTACATTACAATGCCAAGCAATACACTACAATACATCACAATGCCAAACAAAGCAATTCCCTACTTTACAGTAAATGCCAAACAAAACAAATCACTACTTCACAGTACAATGCCAAACAAAGCAATTCCCTACTTTACAGTAAATGCCAAACAAAACAAATCACTACTTCACAGTACAATGCCAAACAAAGCAATTCCCTACTTTACATCACAATGCCAAACAAAGCAATTCCCTACTTTACATCACAATGCCAAACAAAGCAATTCCCTACTTTACATCACAATGCCAAACAAAGCAATTCCCTACTTCACAGTACAATGCCAAACAAAACAAATCACTACATGACATCACAATGGAAAACGCTGCAAGTACAACACACACGAGACACCCAGCATAGCGACCACTGAACTGCCGCGGTTTGTCTTTCGCCGTCACCTCTTCCTCCGCCCTGTCCACTGACTGACCTGTCCGCTCTCTGGTCAACAGTGACCGTGACTGTGTCACCCTGACATCAAGGCCGTAAAGAGGCCACGGTGACCTACATCCAGGTCGAGGGTTCAGGTCAAGGTGAAGGTCGTTCATTGGACTGTGCGGAGACTGGGTTGATTGTGGACCGCGGAGTTCATGACTCTGTGTGTGTGTGTGTGTGTGTGTGCGTGTGTATGTGTTTGTAGACCAACATGTGCATGCGCACGTATTTTTCTGTTCGTGCGTCTGTCAACGCAACACATCTTTGGACTCAGTCCTGTGAAATTTCCAGATCAGTAACATCATCAACAGGAAGAAGAAGAAAAGGAAAGGGAAAGAAGAGGAGCGAGCAGAATACTGCTGATACACTTACCCCTGACCTTTCGCCCACAACACATTTCGCGGGGGGAAAAATTCAATAAATGAAATTAAAAAGACGGAAAAGAAACTGACTGGGTGATGGAGGTGAAGGTGAGATGGGTGGTGGGGGCTGGAGGGGGGGGTGTGTGGCTGGGGGAGTCTGGGGGGGTTGGGGGGGATGCGAGATGAGTGTGAATTGGAGTCGGGGGGGGGGGGTTGGGGGGGATGCGAGATGAGTGTGAATTGGAGTCTTGCGGGGGTTGGGGGGGGGGGGGATGCGAGATGAGTGTGAATTGGAGTCTGGGGGGGTTGGGCGGGATGCGAGATGAGTGTGAATTGGAGTCTGGGGGGGTTGGGGGGGGGATGCGAGATGAGTGTGAATTGGAGTCTGGGGGGGTTGGGGGGGATGCGAGATGAGTGTGAATTGAAGTCGGGGGGGGGGTTGGGGGGGATGCGAGATGAGTGTGAATTGGAGTCTGGGGGGGTTGGGGGGGATGCGAGATGAGTGTGAATTGGAGTCTGGGGGGGTTGGGGGGGGATGCGAGATGAGTGTGAATTGGAGTCTGGGGGGTTTGGGGGGGATGCGAGATGAGTGTGAATTGGAGTCTGGGGTGGTTGGGGGGGATGCGAGATGAGTGTGAATTGGAGTCTGGGGGTAAAGGGGTGGGGGTGGGAGGGAGTGTTCTATTTCAGGAAATCGAAGGGGGTTTTTTGTTTGTTTTTTTTAAATTTTTTTTCCCCAACTATCTCTGTTTCCCCTTAACCCCCAACCTGTCCATTCTTTTTCTGTCTCCCCCCACCTCCCCCTCTCTCTGTCTTTCATTCATTCTTACATTTATTTATTTTTCACTCTTTCTCCTTCCCAGATCCCTCTCCCTGTCCTCCCCATCTCTCTCCACCACCCAGTCCTCTTCTATCCATCTCTCTCCACCA
>NC_134903.1:23060519-23065519 GCF_041734735.1 Babylonia areolata
CAACTACAGGTGCCAAGATTAAGATAAATAATTTAGTTATAAATTCCCTTTCTGTTTATTTTTAAAATAGTCCTGATTCAAACTCAAACTGGCTTCTGAATTTAGTAAAAGAAAATGAACAATGGGTTGTCGGTGGAGACGACCATGCTCCCTTTTGGGAAAAATATTGTCAGTCGATCACTAATTCTCGTCTCGTTGAAAATCTAGTAGAGTCCTCTCTATGTCTTTTAAATGATGTCAGTACAACAAGAATTCCTGATGTATCAAGCCACAAGGCTACGTCAATTGATTTGACACTTGTTACGTCAGACTTAGCAACAGTTAGCACTTGGGTTGCAGAAGATGATGCACTAGGCAGTGATCATGTACCAATTATTCTTAAACTTCATAAAAAATCTAAATCTAACGCTGTAAGTAATGATGCAATTCCAAAGTTCTACTACGAACAGGCTGATTGGGGAAAATATCAATCCTTTCTTTCAAGCCAAAACTTAGATAAAATTGAGGATTTAGACGTTGATATATTTTATGAAAACTTTACTAAAACAATCATTGAAGCAGCTGAATTATCAATTCCAAAAAGAACACTCGCCAGAAAAGGAAAGCATAGTGGTAATATTTGGTGGAATCAAGCGTGTGCACAGGCTGTTGAACTTAAAAAGAAGACTTTTAAACAATGGTTAAAGGATAGTAAGGAGTTAAAAATGATAAGAACACGGAGATTGACAAGCAAAGACTAAAGGAAGGGTCGAGCAATCCCATGAAGAAATGAGGAAAGCCAAAAATCATTGCAACAGAGTTCTTGCTCAAGTCAAAAGACAATATTGGTCTAATTATTGTATTCAAGAAGTTTCAGATTACAAAGATACAAAGAAGGTATGGAAGAAAATTAAGGATATGAATAATGGGATATCTTTTCAGGAATATCCTATAAAAGTTAACGGGAAATGTTTCCCTACCTCTTTAGAAAAAGCAGAAACTTTTGCAGATATGTTTGCCAAAACATGCAACGATGATGGATTAACACCCGAACAGCTGGCTGTCAGAATTAATAGTGAATCAAATGAACAGTATAAGGAACCAGCTCCTAATAATGACATATTTATAAATGCTCCACTTACTTCTAAAGAAGTTGAAGATGCAATTGCGTCATTTGGAAATTTAAAAAAAAAGTAGCTGTAGGTTATGATGGCATTTCGTACACCATGATCAGTCAACTTCCTAAAGAATGATGCAAGCTTCTTCATACACTATATGCGAAATGTTGGGAAACAGGCAAAACACCTTCTATATGGAAAAAAGCTATCATTACTCCCATACTTAAATCAGTTAAACCACGATCAGACACATCGAGTTATAGACCCATATCCCTAACATCGCACGTCGGAAAAATCTTGGAGAAATTTATATTGATGAGGCTAACATTGTGATAAAAATAGAATTATTCCGATTGCACTGGCCAGATTTAGAAAGGGCAGATCTACTTTAGATCACCTAGTAAAACTAACAACAGACATAAAACAACAGTTTTCAAAGAGAAAGAGTGTCTTGGCCACGTTCTTTGATGTACAAAAAGCTTATGACTGCATTTGGCATGCCAGACTACTGTTTAAGCTACAGAACATTGGGTTAAGTGGCAATGTATACAGGTATATAAAATCTCTTTTGACAGAAAGAAGCATCATCACTAAATTTGGGCAATCATTGTCGTCTTCAAGATCAATTAACATGGGTATTCCGCAAGGTTCTATAATTTCCCCACTTCTGTTCAACATAATGTTGTATGATTTGCCAAAATATTTGTCTAAAACTATAAATATCGCCCAATATGCTAATGATATAGCAGTTTGGATGAACGTAACTTTGCGAAAGAAAACGCGCCTGCGTTATATCAATCACATTAACAATTTATATCAATCAGAACTTGATAAATTAAACATTTATATGAAAGATAATGGATTACAGTTTTCAAATGAAAAGACACACAAGATACTTTTTAATAATTGTGCTTCCCCCCCTTGCCCCCCCCCCCCCCCCCCCCCCCACCCCCACCCCCCAAATTACCAACTTTTCATCTTGATGGAAGAGAACTCTTCTACAAATCTGAGGTCAAATTCCTTGGTGTTTATTTTACTCCAAAGCTAAATTGGAAGGAACATCTAGGAAACATGAGACCAAAAGCAATGAAAAGCTTAATTTTTCTTAAAATCGTCAGTAAACAGCCTTGGGGTCAAGATTAAAAAAACACTTATTCATCTCGCTACTGCAATGGTAAGATCTAGATTGACGTATGGACAGGAGGTATTTTTCTCTACTCTGAATGCTTTCCTTAAAAAAAAAAAAATGCAAAGCCTAGATAGCAAAGCCATAAAGCTGGCCCTAGGTGTTCCGTTTCATACGAACACATTACAGTCGTATAGAGCTGCAGGAATACTACCTCTTAATGAATTAAGAAAGCTAGCATCAGCAAAATATGTAATTAGAGCAAATGCTACAGAAAAATCTGTCAAAACTGAGATTAATATACAGTCTGACAAACTTTTTTTCGAAACGAGCGAAACAGAACAGAAATCTAGAAACTATTTCTACATACGTGTCAGATACTATTAATCAATCAAATGTTGATCCACAAAATGTTGCTCCGATTATGAGCACTTCACCAGTTCCATTATGGGAATTAACGGGAGCAGCTTTTGATATTCAATATTGTGACATTAAGAAAGATGAAAATCCCAATATACTAGCTTCTTGAGTCAAATCACACTTGTCTGAAACATACCCCCACCACTTTAAAATATATACAGACGGTTCTGTTCTGGAAAATCAGTTTGCTGGTTCTGGATATGCAATTCCTGCTTTGAAAATTGAAAAGTCATATCATATTGGAAAGGGCTTCTCAATTTTTACAGCTGAATTAATTGCCGTCCTTATGGCAGTAACATATCTAATTGATCTGCCCCTAAACTTGATGAATGTTTTATTTTGTGTCAATTCAAAATCAGTTCTGCATTCTATCAAATCAGCATTAATCATAACATCATTTTTGAAATAAGATTTTTGATTCACTGTATTCAAATGAGAAGAACTAATATTGAAATGTGCTGGATTCCCTCACACTGTGGGCTTTTCTCTAATGAACGTGCAGATCATCTTGCAAAGCTTGGAGCTAAAAACGTTTTAAATGCAGTTGAACTTCGTTTAAACATCGTTTATCATCATCTGAAATGTGTAATATTGTTGAAAGAAATATGCAAAATTCCCTGATGTCTTTAGAAGTTAACACTTCTGCCTTATTAAATGCAAAAAGAACTGGCAGGGCTGTTAAGAGCATGGCATTTAGGTTATTACTAAATGCCCCATACACAAAATATTGTGAAAATATTGAATGCATTTGCAAGGGACGTTTAACGGTTGAGCACGTTTTAACCCGCTGCTTAGTAATGAAACCTTTTTTGCCTCCAGAAATTGCGGAACACGTATTACCAGTTTCAAATGTTAACATTTTCTGGAAAAAGTTATATATTTCAAACTGTTCTTTATTAAAGTTAGCTAGCTATGTGTTAAATAGTCCAGTTGGTTGTTTATTGTAGGTCCCCACACGAACCTCTTTTCAAATAATAATCTACAGAAGCAGTGCATACAATATTTGATTATTGATAATTTTTTTGTCCTAATCCCGCTTCTCCCGTCCCGCCTCTCACACACACCCTTCCAATATTATGTTTGTTTGTTTTTTTCCAGTCACTGACACCCACCCTCTCCATTTTACATTCTGTACTCTATCTTTTCCACATTCTGTTCTCTCTCTCTCTCTCTCTCTCTCCCTCTTTCTGTCTGTCTGTCTCTCTCTTCCTTTCTTCCTTTCTTAGTCCCCTCCACCTTGTCCTCCCCCTTGGACCCCCCTCCCCCCGCCCCTCCCCTCCACCTCAACCGCCCCCCTTTTCATTCGAATATACAGAAATGTCGATTTCTAATTAATAATAACAATTATCATTATGATAGAAATGATAATAATCCAAATGATGATAATAATATCATTTATTTGCAGTCTAATATTATCATCTTAGATGAACAGACTATAAATAAATAAACCAACCATAAACCAACACCTGTCGGAAGTGCTGCGCATCCACAATTGGCCTCTTCTCCCATATGAGGACACACACCGACAGATAAGTCTGCCTGCTTACTCATCCGTCGGACCGACGGGAGACTCCATCACATAAAGAGCGGTTTCAGTGGTGAAAAGCAGGGGATTTTCATGCAGTGCGTAAGTGGGGATAAGATACATATGATAAGTCAGAAAGTAAGTAGGCCTTAGTAAGTAAATAGATATGTGAATAAAAAAGAAAAGAAAAAAGAGGTGTTTTTGAGACCTAAGTTGCGCAATACACCGCGACAAGTGCACGCGCTCTCCATGTGTACTATTTTTAGCTTGTGCATACCAATCGTGTCCGGTTCTCGCACTGGTTCAGTTGGTGTCACGAGCCTTGAGGGCCGGGTCGTGTTGAGGATGATGTGCACTGAGTGCTCTGCTCCTCAATGACTCACCATGTTGAAAGCCACAGAAAGACAGACAGACAGATATAATGACCCACAAATTAGACGCGCGAATGGAGAAAAAGAAAGAGTGGTTTCCCCGTCACATTAACATATTATATATATATATATATATATATATATATATATATATATATATATATATATATATATGTGTGTGTGTGTGTGTGTGTGTGTGTGTGTGTGTGTGTGTGCGTGTGTGTGTGTGTGTGTGAATAAAATAAAACAGAACAAATACATAAAACTTTCACAATTTATGGGATCTAATGATAATGATATAGATAAAAATAGATACAAAAAACCAACCAAACAAATAACAAAGAAAACTGTCAGTCACAGTTTATGGGACATGGACATCAATGACTAAAGAAAGGCGAAAGGAAGGGAGACAGGGCAGAGAAGCTGAGGAGCCAGGGCTGGCGTTGTGACGACACCCTGTG
>NC_134903.1:23070519-23090519 GCF_041734735.1 Babylonia areolata
ACCCACCCAGAAAATCTACCACCTCCACCCTACACCCCTCCCCCACCCACCCAGAAAATCTACCACTCCCACCCTGAACTGAACGCGTCACGGTCACCATAACCTCAACACACCACTCCCCCTCTCATGGCCACCCTCTCCACCACACCCTTAATTAGTCCCCCCCCCCTCCACCTCCCCATTCTTTCCCTCCCTCTCTGCTCATAGACTCTACTCGGCAGTCCACAGTAGTTATTGTTTCAGTTGTCACTTCACGGCGTGTCATGGCTGCCCCCGATGACCCCACCCCCTGACCTTGTCAATCACCTGAAAGGTCAACTGCCAAACACTCAACTACATGGTATGACCAGCTCACTTCTCAAACGTTGTTCCCAAAACAATAAATATAAACCGTGTGTGTGTATGCATATACACACGTTATATTGTACTGTATTTTGTCGTATCGCGTCGTATGCATTGCATTGTATTGTATTCTACTACTTTTTTTTTGTTTTGTTTTTTTTGTTGTTGCAATACTTGTTGGTGAATCTGGGGGCTGCTCTCTCCAGGGGAAAACGCGCAGCGCCGCTACATATATATATATATATATATATATATATATATATATATATATATATATATATATATATATATATATATATATGAGTTTATCTCTTTTTGTGTGTGTAAGGAATGTATATAATTATACACACACACACACAACATTTGCCCACAATGAAGAGATAACGATTTTATTTCAAGAAGGTAGTGGAATAAGCATTGCTACTTTTTTTGTTTTACTTTTATTTATTTGTTTTTTTGTTGTTGTTTTTTGTTTGTTTGTTTTTTTCTCAAGGCCTGACTAAGCGCGTTGGGTTACGCTGCTGGTCAGGCATCTGCTTGGCAGATGTGGTGTAGCGTATATGGTTTGTCCGAACGCAGTGACGCCTCCTTGAGCAACTGAAACTGAAACTGAAACTTATTTATTTATTATTTATTTATTTATTTATCTTTTACATCCAGTCCTCTGGGGAAAAACTAATCCCCCCAAAAACACACATACACATGAAAATCAGTAAAGTCACCACCAGGTAATATTTCATATACAGGAACAGAGGAAGAGAGAGAGACAGACAGACAGATTTAGAAAGATACAGACAGACAGACAGGGGGCAGACAGACAGACGGTATGGGGAGGAAGGGGTGGGTGTGCGGGGGAGGGGGGTGGTCAGGCCAGGTCTGACGGGAGCAACGTGGAATCAATCACCCCCCTCACCTCCCGCCCCCAGCCCCAAAACCTCTCCTGTCACATGAGAGAAAGGGAGAAGACCACCCCCCACCCCCTATACCCCTCCCCTACCCCCCTCGCCCCCCTATTGAGAAGTACAGCACTAATCACACTGTCTGCTGACTCCAGACATGAGGACTGTTGACCTGCACGCATCCATTGCAACATTCAGGACATTGTCAACAGGTTACTCACACAGACACATACAGACACACACAGACACACACAGACACAGACACACACACACAGAGAGAGAGAGAGAGAGAGAGAGAGAGAGAGAGAGAGAACACTGTCTGCAACACTTTCAACATACATCATGATATTTATTAATCTGTACTCAGTTCACGGGTAGGATTCTTGTATGTTGCACTGCATTGCAACATGTATGATATCAATAATACGTAGTTTGCGATGTGTACGTACAGGCACACACATTACATCTGTCTATCTATCTAAATTATATATATATATATATATATAGAGAGAGAGAGAGAGAGAGAGAGTGTGTGTGTGTGTGTGTGTGTATGTGTGTGCGTGTGTGTGTATGTGTGTGTGTGTGTAAATCGCCAGAGCATAAACGTCTGCGCGAATAGATGCACACGCGCGCGCACACACACAGTTGCACACGTATACGAACTCTTACTAAGAGGCTCTCACATAACCTTTTGCTGGATTCCTTCTCATTGCGGTTATTACTATAATGAAAAAGTTGACATTTTGGCTAAAAAAAAAAGAGCTAGAAGCTCCACGAAGGAGTTAGATTTAAATATTTCGCTTTCACTACAGGAATGTTACACCATGGTAGAAAAAGTCCAATGGTCAAAATTTCAGTTTGAAGAAAAAAACACCGGTAACTCGGAGTTACATAAGAACATACAGAAAATGTATGGTTTCATGGGAAAACATTACCATAATGATTTTCATAAGAAGCAAATCATTTCTCTAATCTGCAGATGGAAAATGAATTGTTTTAGGAAAAAAATATGTCAGTAATGTTTCTTGCATCTGTGGTGCTGACATAACAGCCGATCATATACCAACTTGCGATAAAAGTCTCACATCCCTGAACTGAAAACATCTTCAGTGTTGACGATCTTCAGCAGTCCATTGCTGATGTATGACTTTTTCAACTCCTTGTGTCCAGTTGGTTCGCTGTTATAGTTGTTAGTTGTTGTTGTTGTTGTTTTATATAGAAATATGTTATATTGTTATGTTTGTTGTTGTTGCTGTTTTTAACAAAACTTAAATCAATCATTGACTCACTTGTGTAAACAAAGTGAGTCTATGTTTTAACCCAGTGTTCGGTTGTGTGTGTGTGTGTGTGTGTCTGTGGTAAACTTTAACATTGACATTTTCTCTGCAAATACTTTGTCAGTTGACATCAAATTAGGAATAAAAATAGGAAAAATTCAGTTCTTTCTAGTCATCTTGTTTAAAACAATATTGCACCTCTGGGATGGGCACAAAAAGGAAATGAAGCCTAATTATATGCAAACTCCATTTACTGTTATATTTATATTTTTTGTATTCTCTAAACTTGGCACTTTGATCTGATATTCTGACACAACAACAAGAGTAGTCATTATTATCATTTTTTGTTCAAACAGGAACTTCTTTTGCTAAGCATGGAAGTTTTATTTATTTTGCAAACGTTTTGGTGCAGATAGTAAAAAAGAAAAATTACTCTGTAATTAATGCTAGGGGACTTAATTTGCTTTAAACTGATCTTTCTCGTCTTAACTCTCTCCATACGAACGGCGAAAGAGACAACGTTAACAGCGTTTCACCCCAATTACCACCATCAAAATATTGCAAGCGGAGGGCTCTTATACTGAAGAGGTGAATGTTGACAAAGAATACCACAATTCTGACGACGGAAGCTAAAGGTTGGGTCATTCAGGCACCTACTGGACATCCGAGGGGTCTGTGTAGAGAAGAAGAGAGGACTGGCCGTACTGAGTGAGTTAAACATTACATTTTGAAATTATACTCAATACATAAAAAGCTTGTGTGTTTTACTCTCAGTGTACAGGGCTTTCACTATGTTCAATCGCCCAAGTGGTCTTTTTCGGAAAAAACTAAAATCAATACGAGTGGACTTTACAGATCTCTTGGCTGAGCCCTGAAGGTCATGGGCAAAAATCAATTGCGTATACATATTTATACACATTCAAAGTGCGTGCTCATATTCTTCACGAACGCGAACGAGTTGTTGACCTGCCCGTTCAATCCTATATTCAATGGACAATACACAATAACATGTGATGGAAAGTTGGAGAAGGAGACCGTTAAATGTTTATTCAGAGAAAGATTTGTGAACACCTCATCACTTACTGGATTATGCCCCAAACTGCCATAAAAATATCCACAGAATCAGTCGGAATTCACAGTTAAAAATTGTAAACCATGCGAGTTAATACCCTTGAACTGATCACGATGAAACGAAAAAATTTCCAGTCTTGACTTTTCTCAAAATGAAGTCCTTTTCACTTCTTACGACGTTTAGAAGTACTAGTACTTGGCTCTACATGTTATTAGTTTAACAAAATACTCAATTTTCATATCAACTTTAAAACTATAAAACTAGAATGAACATAAAAGAGAAACTGAATCGACCATGTCGTACTACATTCCCGGCGGGTGTAACTAAACTTGTACATCTATCTAGATCTAGTGAAAACGGCTAAATGTTGCAGTGTGATTGCCGCGATAGCCATTAAAAAGAATTTTTTATTGCCCTTAAAGATTTTTGGAATGTCCAAGATACACCAGAATAATATGATTTAAACAGCGTTCTCACTGCGAATACTGCAATTGATTTATCGCCCTTTAAAAAAAGTATGTTCAAATGTTAAATTTTAGAACGTCAGTTAAGGAGCCACGATAGTGTAATGGATAAGGCAGTTTCTTCACACCCGAACACGCGGGGTTCGAATCTGATTAGGACTTTTTTTTTTCTTTTTTTTAAAAACGCGAAGCTTTATAATAACAAATACAGAACACATTTTAATGATTAGATTTTTAAAGTGTATCAGAAGTGAGTCTTGAAGGCCTTGCCTCTCTTGTTTTCTATATGTAACACACACACACACACACACACACACACACACACACACACACACTTTCACTTACTTGCATGCATATACAGTAATCCCCCCCCTCCCTCCACCCACTCGATTTTTTTCCTACCCTCGTCTAATATCACTTACAGTGAAAAGACGTTAAACTAACGAACGAACACGTATACAGGTACAAACACACACGTCAGTAGAGGCGAGCGTCAATGTGTATCATCAATATCATCACTGGTAGTAATAGAAGTAGTAGCAGCAGTAGCTGCATTAGTAGCAGCAGTTGAAGTAGTAGTCAAAGTAGTACACAGTACACAGTGAATGTTCACACACACACACACACACACACACACACACACATGCACGCAGAGAAATCTGTTGACATAAAATGTAGTGCAACACAATATAATTTATTTATTACTGCCATCATTCAACTGATATGTTGCACATCATAGTTATTCGTTGGAGTCAGACGCGATGGGGTGGGGGGAAGGTGGGGGGAAGGGGGAGGGGGGGGGAATAACAGTGATGTACCAACAGACAGAGAACTTGGAAACACCCCGTGCCGACCGCCTGGGAGTGTGGCCATCTTCCTTTGCCTTTCCCCATCCTCCTACCGCTCCCTCCCCCCTTTCCATCCTCCACTTCCCCGCATCTCTCCTTGCCAGAGGCCAAGTGCGAACTGCACAGCTCACCCGAGTGTGTGTTGACGTCTTTTTGTTCAGCAACGTCATTTATTTGACGTCATGTTTTGTTGCCGTCATTGGGTTTGAGTGTGTGACGTTCTTTGAGATGACGTGAACTGGCAGCAGCAGTCAACGACTGAACAGAGTGGGGCAATGACCCCGAGTTTTGGCCCCAACACAGTGAGGGCCGTGTGTGTTCCCATAGGCGGCAGCTCTGTGTTGTCTCCGTGAATCTTCGACCTCTTTGTTTCTTCCTTGGTGGTTGTTCAAGTACACTGCAGTGGCAGTTCTCGTCGTGTGCCCTGTATCCTGTGCCCTGTATCCTGTGCCCTGTACCCTGCACTTTTTATCCTTTACCCTGTATCATATGCCCTGTATTCTGTGCCCTTTATCATGTGCCCTGTATCATGCACTCTGTATCCTTTACCCTGTATCATATGCCCTGTACACTGCAGTGGCAGTTCTCGTCCTGCGCCTTGTATTTTGTGCCCCGTATCCTGTGCCCTGTATCCTGTACCCGGTATCCTCTGCCCTGTATCCTGTACCCGGTATCCTCTGCCCTGTATCATGTGCCCTGTATCCAGTGGATTGTGCCCTGGATCCTGTACCCTGTATCCTGTGGGGGGCGGGGGGTGTGGGGGCGGGGGCAGCCCGTCTCTCAAATACAGCATGTGACAACACAAGCACTCCATGTTTCCCTTTAGTACATGTGCACTCCATGATTCCACTTGTCACTGATGTACTGTTGGACCCAGTAACGCGTCTGGTGCGGAGTATTGATGGCACTGGAAATAGACACTTTGTTTCTCTCCAGTACTGGGACGCCTCTTTTAATGGATATGTCTGTGTTTATTCAGCTCTCTTGCCTCTGTCTCCCTCTCCTTCACAATACTGGACACTAAACCAGAAAGTTTGCCAATATAGGTGTCTGGTACGATGGAGAATTCTCCCTCTCTGCTTCTGTCTGCCTGTCTGTCTTTCTCTCTCCCTCCTTCTGTCTGTCTGTCTTTCTCTCTCCCTCCTTCTGTCTCTCTTTCTCTCTCCCTCCTTCTGTCTGTCTGTCTTTCTCCCTCCCTCCTTCTGTCTGTCTTTCTTTCCCCCTCCCTCCTTCTGTCTGTCTCTCTTTCTCTCTCCCTCCTTCTGTCTGTCTCTCTTTCTCTCTCCCTCCTTCTGTCTGTCTCTCTTTCTCTCTCCCTCCTTCTGTCTGTCTTTCTTTCCCCCTCCCTCCTTCTGTCTGTCTCTCTTTCTCTCTCCCTCCTTCTGTCTGTCTCTCTTTCTCTCTCCCTCCTTCTGTCTGTCTTTCTTTCCCCCTCCCTCCTTCTGTCTGTCTCTCTTTCTCTCTCCCTCCTTCTGTCTTTCTCTCTTTCTCCCTCCCTCCTTCTGTCTGTCTCTCTTTCTCTCTCCCTCCTTCTGTCTGTCTCTCTTTCTCTCTCCCTCCTTCTGTCTTTCTTTCCCCCTCCCTCCTTCTGTCTGTCTTTCTCTCTCCCTCCTTCTGTCTGTCTCTCTTTCTCCCTCCCTCCTTCTGTCTGTCTTTCTCTCTCCCTCCTTCTGTCTGTCTTTCTCTCTCCCTCCTTCTGTCTGTCTTTCTCTCCTCCCTCCTTCTGTCTGTCTTTCTCTCTCCCTCCTTCTGTCTGTCTCTCTTCTCCCTCCCTCCTTCTGTCTGTCTTTCTCTCCTCCCTCCTTCTGTCTGTCTCTCTTCTCCTCCCTCCTTCTGTCTGTCTGTCTCTCTTTCTCCCTCCCTCCTTCTGTCTGTCTGTCTCTCTTTCTCCCTCCCTCCTTCTGTCTGTCTTTCTCTCTCCCTCCTTCTGTCTGTCTCTCTTTCTCCCTCCTTCCTTCTGTCTGTCTCTCTTTCTCCCTCCCTCCTTCTGTCTCTCTTTCTCCCTCCCTCCTTCTGTCTGTCTCTCTTTCTCCCTCCCTCCTTCTGTCTCTCTTTCTCTCTCCCTCCTTCTGTCTGTCTCTCTTTCTCCCTCCCTCCTTCTGTCTGTCTCTCTTTCTCTCTCCCTCCTTCTGTCTCTCTCTCTTTCTCCCTCCTTCTGTCTGTCTCTCTTTCTCCCTCCCTCCTTCTGTCTCTCTTTCTCTGTCCCTCCTTCTGTCTGTCTCTCTTTCTCCCTCCCTCCTTCTGTCTCTCTTTCTCCCTCCCTCCTTCTGTCTGTCTCTCTTTCTCCCTCCCTCCTTCTGTCTCTCTTTCTCTCTCCCTCCTTCTGTCTGTCTCTCTTTCTCTCTCCCTCCTTCTGTCTGTCTCTCTTTCTCCCTCCCTCCCTCCTTCTGTCTGTCTCTCTTTCTCTCTCCCTCCTTCTGTCTGTCTCTCTTTCTCCCTCCCTCCTTCTGTCTGTCTGTCTCTCTTTCTCCCTCCCTCCTTCTGTCTGTCTTTCTCTCTCCCTCCTTCTGTCTGTCTCTCTTTCTCCCTCCTTCCTTCTGTCTGTCTCTCTTTCTCCCTCCCTCCTTCTGTCTCTCTTTCTCCCTCCCTCCTTCTGTCTGTCTCTCTTTCTCCCTCCCTCCTTCTGTCTCTCTTTCTCTCTCCCTCCTTCTGTCTGTCTCTCTTTCTCCCTCCCTCCTTCTGCCTCTCTTTCTCTCTCCCTCCTTCTGTCTCTCTCTCTTTCTCCCTCCTTCTGTCTGTCTCTCTTTCTCCCTCCCTCCTTCTGTCTCTCTTTCTCTGTCCCTCCTTCTGTCTGTCTCTCTTTCTCCCTCCCTCCTTCTGTCTCTCTTTCTCCCTCCCTCCCTCCTTCTGTCTGTCTCTCTTTCTCCCTCCCTCCTTCTGTCTCTCTTTCTCTCTCCCTCCTTCTGTCTGTCTCTCTTTCTCTCTCCCTCCTTCTGTCTGTCTCTCTTTCTCCCTCCCTCCCTCCTTCTGTCTGTCTCTCTTTCTCTCTCCCTCCTTCTGTCTGTCTCTCTTTCTCCCTCCCTCCTTCTGTCTGACTGTCTTTCCCCCTCCCTCCTTCTGTCTGTCTCTCTTTCTCTCTCCCTCCTTCTGTCTGTCTCTCTTTCTCTCTCCCTCCTTCTGTCTGTCTCTCTTTCTCTCTCCTTCTGTCTTTCTTTCCCCCTCCCTCCTTCTGTCTGTCTCTCTTTCTCTCTCCCTCCTTCTGTCTGTCTCTCTTTCTCTCTCCCTCCTTCTGTCTTTCTTTCCCCCTCCCTCCTTTGTCTGTCTCTCCTTCTCTCTCCCTCCTTCTGTCTTTCTTTCCCCCTCCCTCCTTCTGTCCGTCTTTCTCTCTCCCTCCTTCTGTCTGTCTCTCTTTCTCCCTCCCTCCTTCTGTCTGTCTGTCTTTCTCTCTCCCTCCTTCTGTCTGTCTCTCTTTCTCTCTCCCTCCTTCTGTCTGTCTTTCTCTCTCCCTCCTTCTGTCTGTCTCTCTTTCTCTCTCCCTCCTTCTGTCTGTCTTTCTCTCTCCCTCCCTCCCTCAGGATGTTGGAGACGCTAAAACAAAAACATTTCCACTATGGGTGTCTGATACGATGGGGTGTCTGTCTCTGTCTGTCTGTCTATCTGTGTCTCTCTATCTGTCTCCAACACACCCCATCATCTTCATCAGAACATACTGATGGAAGACAGAAGTGAGGAGAGGAACGTTGGTGTACATAGGAGTTTGAAAGGGAAAGGGACAAGAGCAACACTGAGGACCTGACTTGTCAGCACCTGCTTGGCTTTATAAAGTCTGAACTGACAGTGAATGTATCAGATCTGACTCCTATCCAGTGCCGTGTACAATTTAGAAATCAATTTTGAGGGGAAATAAGCAGTCATTTAATTGCATGTTTTTGTTTTCCTAACAAAATATTTGTTTTGCTTTCTGAAATTGCGTATTTTGATAGTTAGAAGCTGAAAATATAAGACAATATGCAGAATAAATGTTGATATGGTATGTGCAATGTTAATGTTTGTGTTTTATTATAATACATTCGTTGTAATGTTTTAAAGTGAATATGTACAATGTTTTTACGTATACGCATGTCTTGTATGCTAAATATTGCTTTTTCATGCCACGTTTGATGTGTTGAGTAACTGTACACGTTTATTTCCCGTATCTGACGTAATTCATCATTATGACAATATGAGATCATACAGTTATTTGTTTCTCATCTTGTTTTATCTTATCTCATCTTATCCATTGGGGTGTTCTGGATACGAAATGTACAACATGAAACATTTAAGTTTGACACGAAACAATTCTAATTTTTGTCTATGACTGGATGAACAACAAAACAAATAAAAAACAACAACAAAGGGTTTTGATAATGCATCTGTGTATAAGATGTGTTTTCTTCCGAAATGATCAAAAATCGTTGTGAGAGTTCCAGAACCATCAGTGATGCCAAGCATTCACGAATATTCGTTCAGATAATGTCTGTTAAATTGAAGAGAGTGTAACAGAGATTCCGTGGAGATCAAATCAAATCAAATCAAATCAAATCCTGTTCACAGCCCAGACGACCATTAGGGGATCATTTTAGGACTGAGTGGACCCACAGTCATTTGTTTACACAGTGAAAGAAAACAAAACAACCAAAGCTCAAACAGCGTTAAGACACCGATATAATTCATGTCTCGCTCAACTCGCATAAAATCAAAGTCAAGTTTAATCCCCAGAAGGTTTGACAAAAAAACAAAACAAAAACAAAAAAACAAAAAAGAAAACGTCACAAGAACGTTGCGGTTTTCTTCATTGTCATCACTCTTTACATGTGTCGTTTTGTCAGCAAAGAGTTAAGACCCAACCGTTCAAAACATTCTTCAATGTACGTTTGACAAGTTCGCATACAGTTGAAACGCACCCCACTCCATCACAACCCCCCCCCCCCCCCCGCCCCCACCACCACCACTACCGCCCTCCCTACACACACACACACACACACACACACTCCACCCTGCCACTTCTACCCTCCCGAATGAAGGATGTCCTGTCTGCTGTCTCTAAAAATAACATGTAATCATCATTGCCGTCTGGGGGGGGGGGGGGGGGGGGGGCATTGGGGGTGGGGGGGGGGGGCAGGGGAGTGGGGGAAGGAGAGGTGCGGGGGAAAAAAAGTGACTCCTTTCTTTACTGCCTGTTTGTCGGTGACCCAGAGACGGGGAGGGGGGAGGGGGTGCAGAGAGGGAAACCCGGGGAGGCAAGGAGGGGGAACAGTCCGGGTGAGATCAGACAAGGTCAGACGAGGCCGAACTCTGTCATACTCCCACCCCCATCCCCCTCCAACACCCACCACACCCGCATGCCCCCCCCCCCTCCCACCAACTCCCATTTTTTCCATTCCCACCGAGAGGTCCGAAGACAGACAGACAGACAGGACGGACAGACAGACAGACAGGACGGAAGGACGGACAGACAGACAGACAGGACTGACAGACAGACAGGACTGACAGACAGGACTGACGGACAGACAGACAGACAGGACTGACAGACAGTCAGGACTGACAGACAGACGAACAGACGGACAGACAGGACTGACTGACAGACAGATAGGACAGACAGACAGGACTAACAGACAGGACAGACAGACGAACAGACAGACAGACAGGACTGACAGACAGACAGGACGGACAGACAGGACTGACAGACAGACGAACAGACAGACTGACAGACTGACGAACAGACAGACAGACAGGACTGACAGACAGACAGACAGGACTAACAGACAGGACAGACAGACAGACGAACAGACAGACAGATAGGACTGACAGACAGACAGGACGGACAGACAGGACTGACAGACAGACAGATATGGCAGACTGACGAACAGACAGACAGACAGGACTGACAGACAGACAGGCAGACAGACAGAACTGACAGACAGACATAGAGACAGACAGACAGATATGGCAGACAGACAGGAGGGACAGACAGACAGACAGGACGAACAGACAGACAGGACTGACAGACAGACAGATAGGACAGACAGACAGGAGGACAGACAGACAGGAGGGATAGACAGACAGACAGGACTGACAGACAGATAGACAGACAGACATACAGGACTGACAGACAGACAGGACTGACAGACAGACAGACAGGACTGACAGACACACAGAGAGGAGTGACATATAGACAGACAGGATAGACAGGACTGACAGACAGACTGACATACAGACAGGACGGACCGACAAACAGACAGGACTGACAGACAGACAGGACTGACCGACAAACAGACAGGACTGACAGACAGACAGGACGGACAAACAGACCGACGCTGATGGTGATGAAGGTCTGATGTCCTGTGATGGGAAAGAGACATACCTCTGTGACCATGTTCCTTCCATGGCAGTAAGACAGGAGTGACAGAGCTAGAGAAGTAACAGTATACATTATTACACAGAGCTAGAGAGATGAGAGTATACATTATAACACAGAGCTAGAGAAGTGAGAGTATACATTATTACACAGAGCTAGAGAAGTGAGAGTATACATTATTACACAGAGCTAGAGAAGTGAGAGTATACATTATTACACAGAGCTAGAGAAGTGAGAGTATACATTATTACACAGAGCTAGAGAAGTGAGAGTATACATTATTACACAGAGCTATAGAGATGAGAGTATACATTATAACACAGAGCTAGAGAAGTGAGAGTATACATTATTACACAGAGCTAGAGAAGTGAGAGTATACATTATTACACAGAGCTAGAGAGATGACAGTATACATTATTACACAGAGCTAGAGAGATGACAGTATACATTATTACACAGAGCTAGAGAGATGAGAGTATACATTATAACACAAAGTTAGAGAAATGACAGTATACATTATTACACAGAGCTAGAGAGATGAGAGTATACATTATTACACAGAGCTAGAGAGATGACAGTATACATTATTACACAGAACTAGAGAGATGACAGTATACATTATTACACAGTTTTCAGTTTCAGTAGCTCAAGGAGGCGTCACTGCGTTCGGACAAATCCATATATGCTACACCACATCTGCCAAGCAGATGCCTGACCAGCAGCGTAACCCAACGCGCTTAGTCAGGCCTTGAGGGAGAAAAAAAAGAAAAAAAAGAAAAAAAAAAGGTGAATAAATAATAGATAAGGTTACACAAATAAATAAATAAATAAATAATTATAATGTAAAAAAAAAAAGAAAAAAAAGTGAATAAATGATAGATAAGCTTACACTAATAAATAAATAAATAAATAATAATTATTTTTTAAAAAAAGGTAGTAGTAGTAATAATAATAATAATAATAATAATAATAATAAAATAACAATAATAAATAAATAAATAAATAAATAAGATAATAATGATGATCAATAAGCAAATAGATGTAAAACATGAAGACACACATTCACATATACACCCAAACATGCATAACAGATATACACCAAACATGCAGTTTCACAGATATGAAAGCACAGTTAAATACATATAAACGTACATGAGCTCCAACACACACACACACACCACACACATTACCCTGCACCTCCTCTACCCCCCTCCTCCACACACTCATTTCTAGTCTATGTATCACAGCTTCCACGGCACACACACACACACACACACACACACACACACAGATGAACACTTACTTGTACAAGCACACACACATATGCTCATATCTCCCACCCCCAACCCCCCACACATATATACAAAGATATATATATATATACGTTCCAATATCCTGTTGCTCCCACAGTGTAGGCATGCATACACTCACATACCTCATCCTCTACCCCACCTCCCTCCGCACCCCCACCTCCCCCTCACACACACACACACACACACACACACACACGCACGTGCACAGAACTCTACTGACACTTGTGTACACTTACACTCTCGCGCATGCACAAACGCACTCAAAAATACAGATCCACACAAACACACACATACACACACGCACAGAGGCTGCCACTGATTGGCCGCAAGAGGGATGGGAAAAGATCTCTGATGCCAAGAACGTGGCGTCTAGTGTGTTGCTCAGTCTATTGTATTTGGAAAAGCCCACAGAGACTCTGTTCCGTTTTGAAGAAATTTGCGCAATGTTGGTTTGGAAATTGTGCCGATATTTGTTTGATTTGCAAAGCATCGTGCTCCACTTTTCATGTTAGACTTACGGCTGCTCCCTCTCTCTGCTTTTATTTCTTTGAGGCGATCGATGGTGTGATGGCCTTGTACCTGTTCTTTTTGATATTCTTTGACTTTTCTGAGGATTTCCGATTTTCCTAGATGTAGGCCGCTCGTTGGTGTTGCGTTAAGCGAAGTCTGTCAGCTCGCTCATTTCCCTTAACACCTGCATGTCCCGGGCAGTATGACCATGTGAGTTTTTTAATCTGAAAGTTGCGCATTGCCTTATGCCACTCTGGGCTTCCCATTCCGTTTTCAGTTTTCTGTATGAGGTTCATTGAGTCGGTTAGAATCATGGCATGTTGGTTTCCGGGCATATGGATGGACGGTAGCCACTGGAGGGCATGTGTCACAGCTTCAACTTCCATCGTTAGGCTGGAGGTTGTGACTTTGTAGGCAGCATTCTCTTCCCGACAAACAGACAGGACTGACAGACAGGACTGACAGACAGACAGGATGGACAGACAGGACGGACAGACAGACAGGACGGACAAACAGACCTACGCTGAGCTAGAGAAATGACAGTATACATTATTACATAGAGCTAGAGAGATGAGAGGATACATTATAACACAGAGTTAGAGAGGTGATAGTATACATTACAACACAGAGCTAGAGAGAGCTGGGAGTATACATTATAACACAGAGCTAGAGAGGTGACAGTATTCATTATAACACAGAGCTAGAGGTGAGAGTATACATTATAACACAGAGCTAGAGAGGTGCGAGTATAGAAGAAAGAGAAACACCCACAGAGCTAGAGAGGTGCGAGTATAGAAGAAAGAGAAACACCCACAGAGCTAGAGAGGTGCGAGTATAGAAGAAAGAGAAACACCCACAGAGCTAGAGAGGTGCGAGCAAACACAGTAATAAATAGTGAGAGAGACGAAAATGCATTACAATAAAGAGGAAGAGAAACTGAAAGATGCGTGTATACATTGTAATAAAGAAACAGACTGACACAGAACCATCATTCAAGCAGACGGCGCGAAAGGGAGTGAGGGTGGGTGGGGAGGAGGGGAATAGAGTGGCGGAGGGGGAGGGGAGCGGCGCTGAACAGTGGCGGCGCACTCTCCCTGGGGACAGCAGCCTTCGATTTTTCTTCGAATTTCAAACACGAGAAATCTGTTGCGATAACATGATAACAAAATACACAAAGTTCACCTGTGGGTGCGGTGTTTTGCATGCACATGAGCGCGCATCCGTTCTGTGTGTGTGTGTGTGTGTGTGTGTGTGTGCACGTACACAACCGCCGGCGTGTTTGTGTGCCATGCAGCCTGACCAAACAAGAGCGGGAACAAACTGCTGTGAAGGAAAGCGGAAGGTCCCCACCACCCTTACCCCCTTCCTCTCCTCCCTCCACTTTGATGTTTACCTTTCCACCTTGCCTTTCACACCACACTGTAACACTGCCACTCTCTGCACCCCCCTCCCTCTCTCTCTCTGCACCCCCCCCCCCCCCCTCTCTCTCTCTCTGTCCCCTTTTTTAACACCGTGTTGAAACCATCACTGTGAAAGGCCACCTTTGCCGGTGTGTCTTTGTCTCCTTGTGTGTGTGTGTGTGTGTGTGTGTGTGTGTGTGCGTGCGTGCGCGCGCGCACGTATGTGTGTGTGAGCACGCGCACGTGTGTGTGTGTGTGTGTGCGCATGTCAAGTGCGTGTGTGTGTTCAATTGTTTGTTTGCTTAAGTCTTATTGTTGTGGTAGTGGTGTGTGTCAAGTGGTTGAGAGAGAGAGAGAGTGCATGCGTGCAACCAGAAGGTCCGCACGAAAAGAAAAATCCTCCCCCTCTCTCTCTCTCCTCTTTTTCTCTATCACACTGCTTTTATCCCAATCCGGCCGACTCTCATTACATCCTTACCACTCCCTTCTTCCCCCCCCCCTCTCTCTCTCTCCCACCTCCACCACTCCCCCTCCCCAACCCGCAATCGACCCACCACCCCCCGCTAACCGACTTTCTCACACCGTCCTGCACTCTCTGCAGCCGGCGTTTTTTCCTTTGATCCTCCGGGCGCCGAGGCTGGCCAATCACAGCCCTGGATCGATGAACACGTGACCTTGCTTTCCCTCCGCCCCTGCCCCTCCCCCCACCCCCTCCCCGCCCCCTCATCCCCCCTTATTTCTCCTTCTCTTCCTGACCTCACTCTCATCCAGTCCGGAATTAGTTTGGCGGGGGAGGGAGGGGAGAGAGAGAGCTTGTTCGGAATAGAAACTGGGTCAGTGTGTTCTACTTTTCCCCAGCCCCCACCCTCCTTTCTTTTCACCCCACATCCCATCCACCTAGCTGTCTGCAGGCAGCTTTCTCCTCCTCCCTCTCCCTTTCTCCTCCCTTTTTTCCCCAATCTCTCACTTTCTCCTCCTCCCTCTCCCTTTCTCCTCCCTTTCTCCTCTCCATTTCTCCTCCTCCCTCTCCCTTTCTCCTCCTCCCTCTCCCTTTCTTCTCAATCTCCTCTCCCTTTCTCCTCCTCCCTCTCCATTTCTCCTCCTCCCTCTCCCTTTCTCCTCTCCATTTCTCCTCAATCTCTCCCTTTCTCCTCCTCCCTCTCCCTTTCTTCTCAATCTCCTCTCCCTTTCTTCTCCCCCTCTCCCTTTCTCCTCCATCTTCTTCTCCCTTTCTTCTCCCCCCTCTCCCTTTCTCCTCAATCTCCTCTCCCTTTCTCCTCCTCTCTCTCCCTTTCTCCTCCTCTCTCTCCCTTTCTCCTCCATCTCCTTTTCTTCTCCCCCCCTTTCCCTTTCTCCTCAATCTCCTGTCCCTTTCTCCTCCTCTCCCTCCTCCTCTCTCTCCCTTTCTCCTCCTCTCTCTCCCTTTCTCCTCAATCTCCTGTCCCTTTCTCCTCCGCTACGCTTTTTCTCTTATTGCACAGCTGTCCTGTTTGCTGAATAGATCCCTTTGACATGTACAGGGATTTGGTGCATTTGCAATCAACTCTCTCTCTGTCTCTCTGGTTCAGAGACTGAGAGGGTGCATGGGAAATGAATACTAAACGCAACAGAACACACACACACACACACACACACACACACACACACACTTTACACACTTTAAAAAAAAAAGGCATTTAAATATCTGAAAAGGGACCGAAGAGGAAATCTCTCATATCCAGCTACCTAATCCGTTATGTCAACACACGACCATGTAAAACTTTCAGTGTGGTCAGAAATAGTTGCCATACCAGCAAATCCTTTTCGTCAACGTGGAACCACGTACAAACTAACATACGGGGTAGAAAATAGCTGACAGACATACCAACCCCATGTATTTCTTGCCACACCCTTCCCGCTATGTAAGGGAAGGGTATAGGGTATTCTCTGTCTGTCTGTCTTTCTATCATCAACTAGACTGCAGGTTCGATCTCAGTATCGGCGCCTGGCGGGTTAAGAGAAGGAGATGCTGAGGTCAACACATTTGCAGGCTTCCAAGTGCCGTAATCCATTTGCTGTGTACACATCTGCAAATGATTAAATACGAGCGTTCACAAACCCGTGATCCATCTCCAGTGTAAGATGAGTAATGGAAACACGAACACACCCCAAAGAAATGTATAAAAATTTAATAAAATAAAGAAAAGAAAAACCAAAGTACAGATGTGTTTGGTCAGTCATGGAAAAACAAACGCATCCCTGAAAACGGAGTACAGATGCCTGTAAGGTAAGGTTAAAAATTAAAAAAAAGAAAAAAAAAAGAAAGAAGAGGAAGAAGAAAGAACTCAACCACGTAAAAAAAAAAAGAGCCTGTTCGCTGACACGAGTGGTCTTGGGAGTTGCAGCTCTCCCCCCCCCCCCCCCCCCCAACTCAACCAAAAAAAAATAATAAAAGCAAAAAGAAAGAAAACGTGATTGAGAGACAATACAACACGACCGACAAGCGCAATTGAAGGCACACGGTGATTGGTCAGAACTGGGGCACAACTGTGACAGCCTGGATTCAGCAGCGGTCGGAGAGCAGCCAGCTGAGGCCTGCAGTGACGTCACTGTGGTTCAAGACAGACAACAGTCACCTGGTGACGTCACTGTGGTTCAGGACAGACAGCAGTCACCTGGTAACGTCACTGTGGTTCAGGACAGACAACAGTCACCTGGTGACGTCACTATGGTTCAGGACAGACAACAGTCACCTGGTGACGTCACTGTGGTTCAGGACAGACAGCAGTCACCTGGTAACGTCACTGTGGTTCAGGACAGACAACAGTCACCTGGTGACGTCACTGCGGTTCAGGACAGACAACAGTCACTTGGTGACGTCACTATGGTTCAGGACAGACAACAGTCACCTGGTGACGTCACTATGGTTCAGGACAGACAACAGTCACCTGGTGACGTCACTGTGGTTCAGGACAGTCAGCAGTCACCTGGTAACGTCACTGTGGTTCAGGACAGACAGCAGTCACCTGGTAACGTCACTGTGGTTCAGGACAGACAACAGTCACCTGGTAACGTCACTGTGGTTCAGGACAGACAACAGTCACCTGGTAACGTCACTGTAGTTCAGGACAGACAGCAGTCACCTGGTAACGTCACTGTGGTTCAGGACAGACAGCAGTCACCTGGTGACGTCACTGTGGTTCAGGACAGGCAACAGTCACCTGGTAACGTCACTGTGGTTCAGGACAGACAACAGTCACCTGCTAACGTCACTGTAGTTCAGGACAGACAACAGTCACCTGGTAACGTCACTGTGGTTTAGGACAGACAACAGTCACCTGGTGACGTCACTGTGGTTCAGGACAGTCAGCAGTCACCTGGTGACGTCACTGTGGTTCAGGACAGTCAGCAGTCACCTGGTGACGTCACTGTGGTTGAGGACAGACAACAGTCACCTGGTGACGTCACTGTGGTTCAGGACAGACAACAGTCACCTGGTGACGTCACTGTGGTTCAGGACAGACAACAGTCACCTGGTGACGTCACTGTGGTTTAGGACAGACAACAGTCACCTGGTAACGTCACTGTGGTTCAGGACAGACAGCAGTCACCTGGTGACGTCACTGTGGTTCAGGACAGACAGCAGTCACCTGGTGACGTCACTGTGGTTCAGGACAGACAACAGTCACCTGGTAACGTCACTGTGGTTCAGGACAGACAACAGTCACCTGGTAACGTCACTGTGGTTCAGGACAGACAACAGTCACCTGGTAACGTCACTGTGGTTCAGGACAGACAACAGTCACCTGGTAACGTCACTGTGGTTCAGGACAGACAACAGTCACCTGGTAACGTCACTGTAGTTCAGGACAGACAGCAGGCACCTGGTGACGTCACTGTGGTTCAGGACAGTCAGCAGTCACCTGGTAACGTCACTGTGGTTCAGGACAGACAGCAGTCACCTGGTAACGTCACTGTGGTTCAGGACAGACAACAGTCACCTGGTAACGTCACTGTGGTTCAGGACAGACAACAGTCACCTGGTAACGTCACTGTGGTTTAGGACAGACAACAGTCACCTGGTGACGTCACTGTGGTTCAGGACAGTCAGCAGTCACCTGGTGACGTCACTGTGGTTCAGGACAGTCAGCAGTCACCTGGTGACGTCACTGTGGTTTAGGACAGACAACAGTCACCTGGTGACGTCACAGTGGTTCAGGACAGACAACAGTCACCTGGTGACGTCACTGTGGTTCAGGACAGACAACAGTCACCTGGTGACGTCACTGTGGTTTAGGACAGACAACAGTCACCTGGTAACGTCACTGTGGTTCAGGACAGACAGCAGTCACCTGGTGACGTCACTGTGGTTCAGGACAGACAGCAGTCACCTGGTGACGTCACTGTGGTTCAGGACAGACAACAGTCACCTGGTAACGTCACTGTGGTTCAGGACAGACAACAGTCACCTGGTGACGTCACTGTGGTTCAGGACAGCCAACAGTCACCTGGTAACGTCACTGTGGTTCAGGACAGACAACAGTCACCTGGTAACGTAACTGTGATTTAGGACAGACAACAGTCACTTGGTGACGTCACTGTGGTTCAGGACAGTCAGCAGTCACCTGGTGACGTCACTGTGGTTTAGGACAGACAACAGTCACCTGGTAACGTCACTGTGGTTCAGGACAGACAGCAGTCACCTGGTGACGTCACTGTGGTTCAGGACAGACAGCAGTCACCTGGTGACGTCACTGTGGTTCAGGACAGACAACAGTCACCTGGTGACGTCACTGTGGTTCAGGACAGACAACAGTCACCTGGTAACGTCACTGTGGTTTAGGACAGACAACAGTCACCTGGTGACGTCACTGTGGTTCAGGACAGTCAGCAGTCACCTGGTAACGTCACTGTGGTTCAGGACAGTCAGCAGTCACCTGGTGACGTCACTGTGGTTCAGGACAGTCAGCAGTCACCCTGTGGGGCGACCAGCCTGTGTGAACTGAAAGAAACTGTGTGTGTGCTGCTGATGTTGGTCTGGCCACAAACAACATTCATCCTTCATTATCATCACTTTGACCAAACGTGTCAAAAATGCTTTGACTGAATTAAATTCACGTGGACTGGCTTACGACACATCATCATGGCCTGGCTTCGCTGACGAAGATCTAGGAAGGGCGTTGTCCACGTCTGATGCAGGCACGCTCATGGCTGACAAGGCCAATGCGGGAAAAGCAGAGTCGGCCGCAGCGGTTGCAAGGGAAAGTCTGGTCTGGGTTCGCGGCTGCAGCGTCGTGGTTCTTCCTCCTTCTGCGTTTGTCCTCAAGGCTGGCCCTGCGGTTGTTTTCGAAGGAGGAGACAGCTTGGTGGATGGTGCGTCGCCAGGTCTCTCGATCAGCGGCTACTGCGGACCACTGGCGATGGTCAATGTGACAGGCACCGAGAGCTTTCTTCAAGGAGTCTTTGTATCTCTTCTTGGGTGCTCCTCTGTCACGGTGGCCAGTGGACAGTTCGCCATACAGCGCGATCTTGGGCAGGCGGTGGTCCTCCATCCTGGAC